>NC_138770.1:356287822-356372822 GCF_965119305.1 Pelophylax lessonae
AGTCATCCAGCTCACTGAAATGTATCAATTCACAAGTCAGACCCAGGAGCAGAGAAACTCGGTATTTTAAAAATGCCACAATAACAATACCGTGGCTATGCAATACCGCGATATATCGAATTACCGAAAACCGGCATATGTCTACTCCGGGCGTTGTGTCCTCATTTGGGACGCACAGGGCCCGCAAGTCTGCGCAGGTTTTTCCCTGCCCAGCTGAATTTCATTACACTGTTAATGAAATGTGGCACACGTTGAAACGTCCATTCGTGGTGCCTAGTCGGTTCAAATTGCCTTATCCTTTTGCACCGGCTACGGAATCGCGATGGTGTGTGCCTCCACAGGTAGATCACACTGTGGCCATACTGAACAAGGCTACCTTGGTTCCTACTGAGGATACTCCGGTTTTCCGGGATCCCACGGACCGGCGGTTGGAGTCTCTAGCCCGCTATTCCTATACGGTGGCGGGTTCGTAGCTCAAACCCGTTTTCGCGTCCGTTATGGTGGCTCAGGCGGTGGCTGACTGGATCAAGGTGCTTAGAAGCAACCTAGTGTTTGATGACGTGCCGCCTGCCCGACTGGAAATGGTGGACCAGATCCACCAAGGAGTCATGTATTTGTGTGATGCAGCCTTAAATGAGGCCCCATTGGTGGCTCGCCTCTCGAGTGTCGCGGTGCTTAACCGGCGACTGATATGGCTGAAGAGCTGGTCGGCCGACCAGTCCTCACGGAAAACAGTTGCTGATTTTCCCTATGCTGGCTCTCGCCTTTTTGGCACGGCGTTGGATACCCTGGTAAAAGGCGTCACGGGGGGCATGAGCACTATGCTACCCCAGAACCCGAAGAACAAGTCTTTCCGAGGCAAGCGGGGTTCTGCGCCTAGATCCACTCAGGGGTCCTTTCGTGCCTTTCGGAACCAATCCAAGGGCAAGCCCTTCAAGGCCCAGAGCAACCAGAAGAAGCCCTGGGCGGGTAAGCAGAAGACCGGCAACGCCGGCTCGGCGGGACAATCTGCCTCTGCCTGAAAGGGCGCCCTCACCCATTTCAGGGGTGGGGGGACGTTTGCGCGGTTTCCTTCAACCTTGGCTGCTCTGGTTATCGGACAGGTGGGTCCAGGAAATCGTTCGATCAGGTTACAAGATCGAATTCCTTTCCAGGCCGGCGGACAGATTCTTTCCCTCCAATCTTCAGCTGCTTCCGGGGCGTCTGCAGGATTTGCATCAGGCGGTGCAGGACCTGCTTGCTCAGGGAGTGATTGTCCCGGTGCCTCACCGGGACAGGTTTCTGGGGTTTTATTCGAATCTGTTCACTGTGCCCAGGAAGGAGGGCAAAGTGCGTCCTATTCTGGACCTGAAAGCGCTGAACCGCTTCGTGCGTGTTCGAAAGTTTCGAATGGAGTCTCTCCGTTCGGTTGTGGCCTCCTTGAGTCCGGGAGAATTCCTGGCTTCGATACCTGCACATCCCCATTTTCGAGGGTCATCAGCGGTACCTTCAGTTTGCTATCTCAGAGGACCACTACCAGTTTGTGGCGTTACCTTTCGGTCTCTCTTCGGCTCCAAGGGTCTTCACCAAGGTGTTGGCGCCGGTCCTGAGCCTGCTACGGGCCCAGGGCATTGCGGTCCTGGGGTACCTGGACGATCTGCTTCTGAGATCAAGGGCAAGCCAGGACCTTGTGCGCGACCTGTCCATCACGGTACAGACGCTCCAGGAGTTCGGATGGACCATCAACGTTCAGAAATCAGCGTTGTCTCCGTCGCTTCGCCTTCCCTATCTGGGAATGGTTCTGGACTCTGCTCAGGCAAAGGTGTTCTTGCCGGAGGACAAGCTCCGGACTTTGCGGGACGAACTCAGGTCCCTCAGGGACAATCTGTCCTCGTCACTCAGGACCTGAATGCGGGGCCTGGGGTTGATGGTGTCGGCCTTCGAGGCGATTCCCTTTGCCCAGTTCCACACGCGGGCTCTCCAGATGGAGATCCTGGCCAGGTGGGACAGACTTCCTCAGTCCTTGGATCTGGATGTCTCCTTGAGTCGCCAGACCAGGTTTGCTCTTCTGTGGTGGATCCAGTCCCCGGCGGTGGCGGAAGGCAAGTCCTTCCGCTCCGGTGGTGTGGACAGTGGTTACCACGGACGCCAGCCTGTCGGGCTGGGGTGGAGTCCTGGGCAACCTGTCTGCCCAGGGCACTTGGTCGGGGGAGGAATCCTCCCTCCCGATAAATGTGCTGGAACTAAGAGCAATAAAACTCTGTCTCTTCCAGTGGTCGGACCGTCTCCGGGGCCCGCCTGGTCGTGTACAGACGGACAATGCTACTGCGGAGGCTTACATCAACCACCAAGGGGGCACCAGGAGTGCTCGAGCGGCCCGGGAGGTGACCGACATTCTGTCTTGGGCCGAGACTCATGTCCCGGCGATCTCGGCAGTTCACATTCCGGGTGTGGAAAATTGGCAGGCCGACTATCTGAGCCGCCAGACCCTGGACCAAGGGGAATGGTCCCTGCACCCGGAGGTCTTTCAGATGCTGTGTGCGAAGTGGGGATCCCCAGATGTGGATCTGTTCGCATCCCGGCTAAACCGAAAGGTGGAAAGATTCGTGGCAAGAGCGCGATCCGTTGGCGGACGCCTCGAATGCGTTGGTGGCCCCTTGGCATCAGTATCGTCTGATGTACGCCTTTCCTCCGATTCAGTTACTATCCCGGTTCCTTCGCAGATTGGCCTCGGAACCGCGCATGGTGATTCTGGTGGCACCGGACTGGCCTCGCCGGTCCTGGTACGCCGACGTTGTTCACCTGGCAGTGGCACCTTCGTGGCGCCTGCCTCTGCGGGAAGATCTTCTGTCTCAAGGTCCGATCTTCCACCCTGCTTTATGGTCGCTGGCTTTAACGGCCTGGCTGTTGAGACCCAGGTCTTGAAGGACAAGGGTCTATCTCCTGAGGTTATTCCTTCCTTGATCAAGGCTAGGAAATCTTCCTCTGGTAAGATCTATTACCGTACCTGGAAGGCCTACTTCACCTGGTGTGAGTCCAGGGGGTTTTCCCCTCGTTCTTACTCGGTGTCGAGGATCTTGGCTTTCCTCCAGTCTGGAGTGGATCAGTGCCTGGCGCTGGCCACAATAAAGGGCCAGGTGTCAGCACTGGCGGTCCTTTTCCAACGTCCTGTGGCATCTCATTCCTTGGTGCGCACCTTCATTCAAGGTGTGCGACATTTGGCTCCTCCCAGAAAGGAGCCTTTACCTCCATGGGACTTGATTTTGGTCCTGTCCGCTTTGCAGCGTGCTTCCTTTGAGAATATCAGGGAGATATCGTTGCCTCTGCTGTCGAAGGTTGCTTTTCTTGTGGCGATCACTTCGGCTCGCAGAGTGTCGGAGCTGGCGGCGTTGTCTTGCCGCTCCCCTTACTTGATAATTCACAGGGATAAGGTGGTTTTGCGACCACCCCCCATCCTTCCTTCCCAAGGTGATCTCTGATTATCACCTTAATGAGGACATTGTCCTGCCTTCGCTTTGTACGAAGCCTATACATCCAAAGGAGATTGCCTTGCATTCCTTGGATGTTGTTAGAGCGATCAGGGTTTACCTGAAGTCTACAGAATCCTTTCGGAAGACGGATTCCCTCTTTGTCCTTCCTGAGGGACCTCGGAAGGGCATGGCTGCGTCCGCAGCGACTATTGCCAAATGGATCAGACAGACCAATGGGCAGGCTTACGCCTTGAAGGAACGGGTTCCGCCCTTCCCTGTTAAGGCGCACTCTACCAGGTCTTTGAGTACTTCCTGGGCCTATTGGCATCGGGCCTCGGTGGCCCAGGTGTGCAAGGTGGCGACTTGGTCGTCGGTGCACACGTTTTCCAAGTTCTACAAAGTAGATGTTCTGGCATCAGCTGATGCTTGCTTGCTTTGGCCGCAAAGTTCTCAGTGCGGCTGTGCCATGATGGACCTTTGGTTTTTTCCCTGGGTCCCTGGCTGTTGGCATTTGCTTTCCTGGGCTGTTGCTCCTGTTGAGCTTTGTTTGTTGCTGTTGCCCAGTTGGTTCTTACAGTGCGTGTAAGATTCCTTTCTCTTATGTGGGTACTGCGTTGCTTTTTTTTACGGTTGCGTCTCCCACCCCTCATGTCTATACTGCTTTAGGACATCCCAATTGTGATGACTTGGAGGAGGCGGCGACTGTCGGAGGACGTAAGAGAAAACGGAATTTTTGTAAAATCTTACCTGTAAAATTCCTTTCTCTGAGTCCTCCGACAGTCGCCGCCCCGCCCCTCTTTTTGGGGTTCTTATTACCTACTGCTATGCTACCAAACTGAGTTAGGAGTGGTGATGCAGGCGGGGTATTGACCAGATGGGACAGCCCCCGTGGGTGTGTACATGCTAATGCCTTTTGTCTTTTGACTAAGTCTATATGCCTAGCTATTCCTATGGATAGGTGGACAATACCCAATTGTGATGACTTAGAGGAGGTGGCGACTGTCGGAGGACTCAGGAATTTTACAGGTAAGATTTTACAAAAATTCAGTTTTCTTACGTCCTCCGACAGTCGCCGCCTCTTCATATTCTTCACTAATGGGGGTTATTGACCTTTGCTCCGTAGGAGTGCTAGGCAACAGAATATATTATCAAAGCTTTTAGCATATCCCACCCCCAGGGGGTGGTCCCCTCAGTCAATACCTCCTTGCTTCCTGCATACCAACTCAGTTTCATATGCCTAGCTCAGGAGTGCAGGCTGTTCCTGTGCTGGGGCTCTTAGTCTCAGCCACTTTTCTCTTTTTTGATTTTATTTGAAGTTTTTTCTCTTTCTTTTACTTAGCTGTTTATTTCCGGCGTTAGTTCTTCTGATGAAGATGATCGTGCGGAGCTGGGTCTGTCTGGCCACCCTGGATCCCAGGGCTTAGGGCCAGGGGCTTCCCAGCCTGCCATCGAGCGTTCAGCTTAGGTTTTGCCCTGGCACATTGAACGACCCATCCCTGTTCGCTGCAGGGATGCTATCTGTGAGATGGCTACCTCACTGGACGCCATTGCGGTTTCGCACCGCAACTCCACTGCGTCATGCTTGCGGCACTCCCTGTCCTCCAGTACTGCGGTTTGGTCGCTGGAGCAGGCTCCCCACGCCATCCGGACTGGTAAGTGTAACTCTATGTGGGGACCTGTCTTTTTTGGGTGTCAGTCTGGGACTGTGTGACCCTGCATGTCTGTGTGGCTGCTGTGCTCCCTGTCAGCTCATGTGTGAGCTTGCCTCTTGTGTGTGGGCTGTGAGGGGGGGGGGGGCTCTCCCGCTCTGCTGGATGTCATATGAAGCAGTGAGATTTAAGACATGCTGTGCGGCGATCTGCCATTTTTCTGTGGCAAAACTTATGGTGGCAGGTCCTGTGAGGTACTGCACACGTTTTTGGCGCCAAACGCTGCCATTTTGAGCGGCGATCGATCCCACATGTCAGCGCCATGTTCTCTTTGCCCAGGGTTTTGTCCTCAGCCAGCGGCCATGTTTGTGTAGCCTTGCATAGGCTTCATAGGGGCGGTCAGTCTTGCATCACTTCCTTTTCCTCTGGGACAGCGATCGGTGCCGCAGCCTGTGTGAGCTCTCCAGGTTTTAGATCTCCTTTTTTCCTGTATTCCTTGCCCAGTTTCTTATCCCTGTGGGGGTCAGTGTGTTCAGTGGGTGCGGTGGGCAGCGCTCGCCGCGATCTTAAAGGGGCAGTACCCTTTATTAATTATTTTGCTGGGGCATGGATTCTCAGGATTGCAAGTTTCCTCCCACCCTGGTGGGGGGGGCCAAGGGGCTGCTTCCCCCGAGGGGGCTGATCTGGCCACTATTGTGGCAAACTTAGCTGCTCAGGTGCAGATGCTGGTGGCTGATCGATCCACTAAACGGCCCAGGGTGTCCATTTCCTCTGATTCAGAGGGCGATGGGGCTGCTATGGCTGGAGTGCCCTTCTCAGGGTCTCACTCATCCCTAGACCTTGTGGGGTCTGACGGGGAGGCTGACGTGGAAGGGGTTGATAATTCTCCCCCTGACTCGTCTGAAGAGCTTGCACTCATGGATGAGTTGGTTTCTTCTATCAAGCAAACGCTGCATTTGCAGGATGAACCATGTCCTCCTGCTTTGATTTCCTCTTATGGGACGCAGAGAAAACGCAAAACATCACAGGTTTTTCCTTGCTCTACGGAATTTCAGCGCGCGGTTGATGAACAATGGCGCAATTTAAAGAAGCCTTTTGCTGTGCCGAGTAGGTTCAAACTGCGTTATCCCTTTACACCGGCTACTGATGAGCGTTGGTGTGTTCCGCCTCAGGTGGATCACGCGGTGGCGATTTTGAATAAATCAACTGCGATCCCTGCTGAGGATACCCCGGTGTTTCGGGACCCGACGGACAGGAGATTGGAATCTCTGGCCCGTCATGCTTATACGGTTGCTGGCTCTATGCTGAAGCCTATTTTTGCTTCCATTATGGCATCCCAGGCTATTGCGGATTGGACGCAGGTGCTCAAGCGCACTCTGGTGGCTGACTCTGCCCCGCCGACAACTTTGGCTATGGTGGATCAGATTCATCAGGGTGTCATGTATTTGTGTGATGCGGACTTGGATTTAGTCCCTTTGGCGGCGCGCCTTTCTAGTGTGGCGGTCTTGAACCTTCGCCTGATATGGTTGAAATGTTGGTCGGTTGACCAATCTTCTCGCAAGACTCTGGTAAATTTGCCCTACGCGGGATCCCGCCTTTTTGGCGAATCTTTGGATACTCTGATAAAGGGTATTTCTGGGGGTAAGAGCACTCTTGCCCCAATCTCAAAAGAATAAGTTTGTTTGTGGTAAGAAGAATGCTTTGTTTAGGTCCTCTCAGGGGTCCTTTCGTGCCTTTCGGTCGCACTATAAAGGCAAGCCCTTCAAAGGCCAAGGCTCCCAGAAGAAGCCGTGGGCGGGTAAGCAGAAGTCCGGTCAGTCCGGATCCGCTGCCCATAACAATGCGGCCTGAAGGGGCTCCCTCACCCTTTTCTGGGGTGGGGGGACGTTTGCTCGGTTTTCTTCAACCCTGGCTGGATCGCATTCGGGACAGGTGGGTTCAGGAAATCGTTCGATCTGGATACAAGATTGAGTTTCTCTCTCGGCCGGCGGGCAGATTTTTCCCCTCAAACCTTCAGCTGACTCCGGAGCGCTTGCAGGATCTGCACCTGGCGGTGCAGGACCTGCGGGCCCAGGGGGTGGTGGTTCCGGTGCCTCATCGGGACAGATTTCGGGGGTTCTATTCCAAACTGTTCACTGTGCCCAGAAAGGAGGGCAAAGTACGTCCGATTCTGGACTTGAAAGCTCTGAACCGCTTTGTGCGGGTTCGCAAGTTTCACATGGAATCCCTGCGCTCGGTGGTGGCTGCCCTGGTTCCGGGGGAATTCATGGCCTCCATCGACTTGAAGGATGCGTACCTACACATCTCCATTTTCGAGGGTCACCAGAGGTACCTTCGATTTGCCATTGCGGAGGATCATTATCAAATCGTGGCGTTACCCTTCGGTCTCGCTTCAGCTCCGTGGGTTTTCACCAAGGTGCTTGCGCCGGTTCTGGCTTTACTGAGAGCCCAGGGCATCTGTCTTGGGCTATCTGGACGATATCCTGATTCGGTCCACGACCAATCAGGGTCTGGTGAACGACCTGTCCATCACGATGCAGACTCTGCAGGAATTCGGCTGGACGATAAATTTTCCAAAATCGACGTTGTGTCCGTCGGTTCATCTTCCCTACCTGGGGATGATTCTGGACTCTGTTCAGGCGAAGGTCTTCCTGCCGGAAGACAAGCTTCGGACACTTCAGTGCGAAGTCAGGTCCCTCAGGGACAATCAGTGCTCGTCCCTCCGGACGTGTATGAGGTGTCTGGGATTGATGGTTTCGGCTTTCGAGGCGATTCCCTTCGCCCAGTTTCACACACGGGAGCTTCAGGTGGAGGTTCTGGCCGTGTGGGGCGGGCATCCGCAATCTCTGGATCTGCGGATTTCGTTGAGCCGCCACACCCGAAGGGGTCTTTTGTGGTGGCTCCAGTCCCCGGCGGTGTCGGGGGGCAGGTCCTTTCGTCCCTTATCATGGACGGTGATCACCACGGATGCCAGCCTGTCGGGCTGGGGTGGTGTTCTGGGCGTTTGGACCGCCCAGGGAACTTGGTCGGAGGAGGAATCCTCCCTTCCGATCAACATTCTGGAATTACGAGCGATAAATCTGTCTTCTGCGTTGGACGGACAGGCTTCAGGGCCGTCCAGTTCGGGTGCAGACGGACAATGCCACAGCGGTGGCCTACATCAACCACCAAGGGGGCACCAGGAGTGCCCGTGCGGCTCGGGAAGTAGCCGACATTCTGTCTTGGGCCGAGACGCACGTCCCGGCGATCTCTGCAGTTCACATTCCGGGGGTGGAAAACTGGCAGGCGGATTATCTGAGCCGCCAGATCCTGGACCAGGGGGAATGGTCCCTTCACCCGGATGTCTTCCAGATGTTGTGCGCAAAGTGGGGGTCCCCAGATGTGGACCTGTTCGCGTCTCGTCTAAATCACAAGGTGGAAAGGTTCGTGGCAAGGACGCGCGATCCTCGGGAAGCCTCCTTGGACACGTTAGTGGCGCCCTGGCATCGGTATCGTCTGATGTATGCCTTTCCACCGATTCAGCTGCTGTCCAGGTTCCTTCGCAGGTTGGCCTCGGAACCAAAAACGGTGATTCTGGTGGCACCGGACTGGCCTCGCCGGTCTTGGTACGCAGACCTCGTGAATCTGGCGGTCGACGCTCCGTGGCGTCTGCCTCTTCGAGCAGACCTTTTGTCTCAAGGACCGATATTCCATCCTGCTTTACAGTCGCTGGCTTTAACGGCCTGGCTGTTGAAAGCCAGGTCTTGAAGGATAGGGGTCTCTCCCCTGAGGTCATTCCCACTTTGATCAAGGCCAGGAAGGCCTCTTCAGGGAAGATTTACTACCGTACTTGGAAGGCGTATTTTGCCTGGTGTGAGTCCAGGGGGTATTCCTCTCGCTCATACTCGGTGTCGAGAGTGTTGGCTTTCCTCCAAACGGGCGTTGACCAGTGTTTGGCGTTGGCCACGATTAAGGGTCAGATTTCTGCGCTGGCCGTTCTTTTTCAACGTCCTGTGGCGTCTAACTCTTTGGTTAGCACCTTTGTTCAAGGGGTGCGACATTTGGTCCCTCCTAGGAGGGAGCCTTTGCCTCCATGGGATTTGAACCTTGTTCTGTCCGTGTTGCAACATGCTCCTTTTGAAAATATCAGGGAGATCTCGTTGTCTTTGTTGTCCAAGAAGGTTGCCTTCTTAGTGGCGATTACTTCGGCTCGCAGGGTGTCAGAGCTGGCGGCTTTGTCCTGCAAGTCTCCGTATTTGGTGATTCACTTGGATAAGGTGGTCTTGCGACCTAACCCATCTTTTCTTCCGAAAAGGATCTCGGAGTTTCACCTGAATGAGGACATTGTCTTGCCTTCGCTTTGCGCGAAGCCTAAGCATCCGAAGGAGGTGGCTTTGCATTCCCTGGATGTTGTTAGGGCGATCAGGGTTTACCTGTCATCGACTAAATCCTTTCGCAAGTCGGATTCTCTCTTTGTCCTTCCTGAGGGACCTCGGAAGGGCATGGCGGCGTCGGCTTCTACCATCGCCAAATGGATCAGACAGACCATTGAACAGGCCTATGCTTTGAGGGGGAAGGTTCCCCCCGTGCCTGTGAAGGCGCACTCTACCAGATCTCTGAGTACGTCTTGGGCCTGTCATCATCGGGCTTCTGTGGCCCAGGTGTGTAAGGCGGCGACTTGGTCGTCCGTTCACACCTTCTCCAAATTTTACAAGGTGGATGTTCAGGCATCGGCGGATGCTTCTTTTGGCCACAAAGTTCTTAGTGCGGCAGTGCCTTAGGGTCCCTTGTTTGGGTCCTTGGCTGTTGGGGTGTTTTTACCCCTAGGTTACTTGTTTTTTCCTGGGTTGTTGCTCCTGTTGAGCACGTTTTCCTGTTGCCCAGTTGGTTCTCTTACTTTGGTAAGGTTCCTTTCTCTGATGTGGGTACTGCGTTGCTTTAGGCGCGGCTGCTTTTTTTTTTCCCCACCCCTCATGTCTACACTGCTTTGGGACGTCCCCATTAGTGACGAATATGAAGAGGTGGCGACTGCCGGAGGACGTAAGAGAAAACGGAATTTTTGTAAAATCTTACCTGTAAAATTCCTTTCTCTGAGTCCTCCGACAGTCGCCGCCCCCGCCCCTCTTTTGGGGTTGGTTTGTATACTCTGCTGCTATTCTACTGAAACTGAGTTGGTATGCAGGAAGCAAGGAGGTATTGACTGAGGGGACCACCCCCTGGGGGTGGGGGTGGGATATGCTAAAAGCTTTGATATTAATATATTCTGTTGCCTAGCACTCCTACGGAGCAAAGGTCAATAACCCCCATTAGTGACGAATATGAAGAGGCGGCGTTTTTTCAGTTTTTGTTAAAGTTTGAAATATCCAATAAATTTCGTTCCACTTCATGATTGTGTCCCACTTGTTGATTCTTCACAAAAATATCTTATATCTTTATGTTTGAAGCCTGAAATGTGGCAAAAGGTCGCAAAGTTCAAGGGGCCCGAATACTTTCGCAAGGCACTGTACCTCCTTTTCCCTGGGGAGCTTAGCAGCAGATCCCTGATTGCAGCCAGGTGGCTTTCTCGGCTTGTTGTTGTACTCCCTCCCTTAATGAGTGTGATACTATATCTGTTTCTTTAGCCCTGGGAACAAATAACCCAGATGCCGCACTCTTAGACCCGAGAAACAAGCACCATCCCAACCCCCCCCCCCCCAACAAAAACTTCAGCTAGACCCATGCCACAGCTTCCTGTTAAATCAGAAGATGCTGTGAGCATTTCAACTTCGATAAGAATAATTCTAGTGAAGGAGCGAGTGGCACCTGTAATGGGCCATACACACGGTGCAATTTTCGTTAGATTTTTTCCTTCGGACTTACCAAAATTATAAGGTCAAACCTGGACACTTTCAATTTGTATGCAGTCAAGCAGGCCCTTGCACTGCATAGAAATGGTGAGTCTGAGGGAAATCTGACGACGAGGGTTGTATAGTGTGTATCCAGCCTTAGACACATAATCTCTTACAGGCTTCTACTGCCACTAAACAAGCTAGACATTCCTAAGGGCTTAAAAACAGCCATAGCTTTGGTGTGTAGGGCTACATTTACACTGGTACAAAGCCAAAGTCACACGATTTGCAGTGCGACTCGGATACGCCCTTTTTATACAATTTTTGATCTGATATTGCAGCCTCTGACTAGAGGGCGTGTCAGGGTGGGGCAGGCACCTTTATTGTTAGTCACTGCAGCCTTAAGTCGCACAGGACCAGGGAAGGTCGCATGACAAGTCGCACCAGTATAAACAAAACTTAAGTGTGGAAGCCCTAGTGTTTGGGCTACTACCCATCCCGGCACGAACTAGATGCATTACTGTGTGCAACTCTAGTTGATAAATTTTTGTTAAGTACAAAAATCTCTGTACAACAGCTACATATACATATTAACCTGCATTTAATGGTTGTTTGTCCAGTCCTTCAGGGGTCTGATTGCCTTCAAGCAAAAGATTATGTCCAGCCCTTCCTAGAAAGAGGCTGAGGTAATTGATCTCCAGACCTGTGCTCGTTAAGAGCTTACATGCTGGAAAACTTGGATTCCCACCTGGGTGGGAAGGTAACAACTGCTACTAAGGTGATGTATACACCCACCTTAGACTTCCATTATTTGTAACCACTCGGTTTCTCCTCCGGGGGAGGAAGGTTTAATATCTAGAGTCTTATGCTGGCTAATTTTTTTTTTGAAATCGCCAGCACTCTGACTTTTTGCCCGGGTTGGCGGCATCTTATAAATGCACAATGAGGAAGCTTATTGGTGTCTTTTGGAGTGTTTGGTGGTCGACTTTCATAAAACACGCAACTTTTGTTGTCTGTCTTTTTGTCTGTTTAGTTCGGCTATATGGTACTTTTTTTCTTACTAACAATGCTCCACATGGAAAATTGGGGGTGTCTGCGGTTAACCTATTACACCTTTTTCTTTAGCATATTAGAAATGCACTACATGGTTGGTAGCAACATTTCTGTTGGTTACTTGGCGGTAACCTGACTGCTACGTCAGAAATTCACAAAAGGCCCCAGAGTCAGTTCTATTATAACTACACTGGTGCTAACCAAAGGAGCAACTTAAAAGTGATTGTTAGTAACATCGGTTACACAGCTGTACCAGGTTATTACTCAGAAATACGCAACTTTATGGTTGCTAGTGGCATTTCTAAGTATAAAGTATCATTTCGGTCAGGTCTACAACTTTTTCAAAGTACACAAACTCTGAAATTTTATTTGTAACATCTCAGGTGCATAGCTATACCATGTGACCATTCAGAAATGCACAGCATTAATAGATTGCTAAGTGACTTCACCATTAGGGTTACCCAGTTACTTATCAAATAACACAAAATTGTACATTTTGTTGTTACTTTTGTTGCACGCTTAGTTCATGCATATACCATGTTACCATGCAAAACACGCACCATCAAATATGAATAGTCAAGCTTTACCCTGTTGCTTATCAGATATATGCAACATTGTTGTTAGCAGTGCTTTGGCACTATATGGCTATACCTGGTGACCAATTATAAACGCACAACATTGACATGGCTAGTGTCTTTGGTACCCTGTTGTCATGGAAGTCTATTGGTTTTCTGACATAAAACTATACCTTGTTGCTGATCAGAAACTAGAAAACTTGGAAGTTTGTATCTTTTCTGGTATGTTTGTTATATGAAGGTACCTGGTCCAGTATCAGCATTACATAACATGGGGGTTTGCGTCCCTTCTGTCCTTATATGGACTTATTGCTGATCGTGTTACATTTATAGAAATACACAGCAGGCATGCTCTTGTGTTTTTCTGTTTTCGGTCTTTACATTTGGTTGCGCATCTGTATACTCAATAAGGCAGACGCTCGGGTCTTCCTATTTTATAACCCGTGTTTAATTACCCTTCAAAAAAAATACACAACTAAAAAGTTTATGGTGTGTCTTGCCGGGTCTAGTTTATCTAGCGGCACTTCAGAAATACACGTCTGTCTACATCTTCTTTTTTTTTTTTTTTTTCTGGGGTGATGCGTTAGTAGCGCCCAATCAGTAGTCTTCTATACATGTGATATTATTTATACTTGTATCACCTTTGTTACAGACCTTATATCCTCAGGGAAATGGAAGGGCCAGAAGCTCTGGCTGCACAAGCGTCAGATGCCAGAAGACACAGTCCCTTTTGTTAGGTCATACCAGGGGTCTTCCTCTGCGTAAAAACCTGGTAAGGTCGTAGGACCCTAGAAGAGGGGTATAAAATATCCTCCTCTTCCCTTTAGGAACTTTGTGCATAGGAGCATGGTAGTTTAAAGAGACGGTATCAGAAACTGTCTGACCCGTATACCTTACACTATAGTTTTACATTTCGGGATGTATCCCTTCTGGGTACCCTACGGTATTGAAGGGGCTTAGAACTCTTTTCCGCTTAATGGCGGACAGATCTATAAGGAGTTAGTTTATAGGCCAAGACACCAGGTAGGATACCTGATCTCTACAATGGGGTCAAAATATTAATTACCTAGCTCCTGTCTGCTTATTTGCGGACCGATCTAGAAGGTTGAACCTATAGTAGCGGTTCCTTTTTAAGTTTTGGTCCTCAAAACTAGCTTTCCTGTTAACTGTCACTTCAGCCAGAAGTGTAGGGGATTTACAAGATCTTTCTAGGAAAAGATTTTGTATGTTTATCTTCCCAGATAGGATTATTCGCAGACCAAATCCCTTAGATCTGCCCAAGGTAACCTCTTCCTTTAACAGGAAGCAAGAAATTTCACTGATTTAGATGTGAGGAGCCGTCTCCTCACTTACAGGGGACTAGGGAATTTGGGAGATCTAATCATCCGCTGATCCTCTACTCGGGACCAATAGGACTGTGGGCCTCAAAAGCCTTCAGTCCCTAGGTGGATTGGATAAGCCATTAACATGTCTTAGGCCTCATGGCCCCGGGTGTTAGAAAAAACGTGCTGCAAAGCTAGTTCTGACGCCGGGAAAAAGCAGCTGTAAAAACGTGCCTTTGGGTCTGGTATGGAATTTGAGGGTAGCCCCATGCCGAAAAAACGGCGTGGGGTCCCCCCCCCAAAACCATACCAAACCCTTATCCAAGCATGCAACCCGGTAGGGCAGGGAGGGGAGCTCTGCACCCCCACCCCAAAGCACCTTGCCCCCATGTTGAGGACAAGGGCCTCATCCCCACAACCCTAGCCGGTGGTTGTGGGGGTCTGCGGGCAGGGGGCTTCTCGGTATCTGGAAGCCCCCTTTAACAAGGGGGTGCCCCCAGATCCCAGACCCCATCCCTATGTGGGTAGGGGTACACTGTACCCCTACCCATTGACCCCATAAAAGGCAGTGTATGTAAATAACGACAGGAGACGTTTTGAAAGTTTATTAAAAATCTTCATCCAGTCTTCTTCGCTCTGCTCTTCTCCCCCTCCGCTCTTCTGCTCTTCTCCCCCTCCGCTCTTCTGCTCTTCTCCCCCTCCGCTCTTCTGCTCTTCTCCCCCTCCGCTCTTCTGCTCTTCTCCCCCTCCGCTCTTCTGCTCTTCTCCCCCTCCGCTCTTCTGCTCTTCTCCCCCTCCGCTCTTCTGCTCTTCTCCCCCTCCGCTCTTCTGCTCTTCTCCCCCTCCGCTCTTCTGGTCTTTGCCCTCCTCTGGTCATCTTCTTCCTCCGGTCCTCCTCAGACGATGTCTCCGGTGATTATGCCGGTCTCCGGTCTCGCAAGCATGACGTCATCTGTGACATAAGGGGTGGGGTCTCCTGGTGACATCACCAGACGGCCACGCCCACAATGGCTATATAACAAGCTGCAGAGACCGGCATAATCACCGGAGACATCGTCTGAGGAGGACTGGAGGAGGCAGAAGAGCGGACCGCAAAAGAGCAGAAGAGCGGAGGGGGAGAAGAGCGGAGGGGGAGAAGACCGGATGAAGACTTTTAATAAACTTTCCAAAACCTCTCCTGTCATTTACATACGCTGCCTTTTATGGGGTGAATGGGTATACCCATACCCATTCACATAGGGAGGGAGTCCGGGATCTGAGGGGCCCCCCTTGTTAAAGGGGGCTTCCAGATACCGCAAAGCCCCCTGCCCGCAGACCCCCATAACCACCGGCCAGGGTTGTGGGGATGAGGCCCTTGTCCTCATCAACATGGGGGCAAGGTGCTTTGGGGTGGAGGCTCTGAGGCAGAGGCACGGCCTCAAAACGCGTCAGCCCTCTGCTTCCATTAAAGACGTTGATCCTCTGGCATGAGGCATATTTATGGAATTGATTTGCCTGAATTTCACGATTGTGAGTAGCTGATTTTAATTTTTCATTTAATAAACTCGCTGAGGATAATGCGCTAGGCTGGTGCGCCCTTTTCTTTGCTTTGTATTTTCAGGTTTTGGGTGCAGAGCCCCCCCCTGCCCCAAAGCACCCCCCCCCCATGTTGAGGGCATGTGGCCTGGTATGGTTCAGGGGGGGGTGGGGCTGCTCGCTCGTCCCCTCCCCCTTCCTGCCCTACCGGGCTGCATGCTCAGATAAGGGTTTGGTATGGATTTGGGGGGGGGGGCCCCATGCCGTTTTTCGGCGCGGGGTTACCCTCAAATTCCATACCAGACCCGAAGGACCTGGTTTGGAACCTGGGGGGGGGGGACCCCCGTGCAGTTTTTATTCCCATTTTGGTATGGAGTTCCCCCTCAAGATTCTCACAGCGCAAGTCTCACCACAAGTCGGATCATCCTGGCTTGCGGTGCGCCTTCCATTCAAATCGCGAGAGCTAAACGCGGGTCATCACTTTCGGTCGTGTTCGGCCGCGTTTTTGCGTTTGAAACGCCGGGAAACACACGTTCGAACGCAAATAATTGCTTTCCAAAAAACGTCACTGAACTCAACTGCCTGTAAATGACTGTAAACGACCCTGTGTACATGGACAGATAAGATAACATTGAGGTGGGTTCAGGGGCTTCTGAAAAAACAAATGCTCCTAAACGCCCGTTTACAACTTGCAGTGTACATGGACCCTTATGAAGTTTCAGTTGCTCTGGCACCAGCAAAGCTAAAGGCACACTCAACAAGAAGCCCTGGAAACATCCTGGGCCGAAAAAGCAGGAGCATCTGGAGAACGGATACGCAATTTGGCCACCTGGTCCAGACATAGCACGGTCCTGAAACATTACTGTGTAGAAGTACTGTCTCAACAAGACCTAGCCTTCGGCCGAAAGGTCCTACAGGCAGTGGTCCCACCCTAAAGTAGGCCTATGGGTAATCTATTATCCTCTCATGTTGGGCCATCCTGGAAGGTGAGGTGAGAAAACCTACCGTTTGTTAACCGGTAACGGCTTTTCTACGAGCCTTCCAGGACAGCCGGCCTATTTCCTGCTCTGTTAAAAGGGTGTGATAACAAATATACATAACATAGGTGGTAAGTACCTATAGAATTATGAGAACACTTCCCTTGGAATTGGTTGTGGAAGATAACTCTTTTACAAATGAGGAACAAGGGGAAGGGTGGGGCCTTTTAACAAATTGGATCTGGATTGTATTTCCTGTGGGGAGGAGCCGATCATCTCTCATGTTGGGCCGTCCTGGAAGGCTCGTAGAAACACTGTTACCGGTTAACTAAAGGTAGGTTTTTATTTATTTTTTATCAAAAATGCACAAGAAAAAAAAAAAAAAGTAGATCTACATTACCATTTACCATCAAATCAAAGCCCAATTTGTACTGGGGGGAAAAAAGTATACTTCATCTGGATACACAAAGTAGTTGTGGTGATCTGTGCAGTTTTACTTAGAGGTCCTATTAGCAAAACTGTTTTACCCTCTGTCATGAAGCGGTTAAATTTCCACAGACTGCATAGAGACAAATTACCCCCCCCCCCCCCCCCCCAATCTGTAGCAGTCTGTATTATAAAGACTAAAGTTGTAAAAGCATGGGGTCAAAATTGACAGTGCAAGTCTGTCCTTGGTTGTCGCATATCCTCTGCAGGTTTATGCCATAATGTGCTGCATGCTAGCACGTTAACACAAACTTACCTTTCAGTTGAAGCCCTCCAGCAGTGTGCTGTCACTGCTGCCAGGGCATCAATCCTTACCCGGTCTTTCTTTCTGGCTCCTGGACCCCGGGTGCTTGAATGGCCGATGAGGTCGCTCCTGCACATACCTGCGGGAACGGCACAGCGTTCTGCATTCTAAACTGGTAACCTTTTTAACAGCTTTTAAAAGAGGTATGGGGAATTTTATCTATTTTTTTTTTTTTTATTCATACTTGCCTAGGTGGATGCAGCATCTGTCCCCCACCGGCTGTGCGGCTGAGCACAGACCTATCAGTCACCGCTGTCTGAGTGATCTGCACTCCTGTAATCCACAGGAGTATAGCCAAACGAGCTTTGGCTGTACTTTTCCTTTAAAGCATCGCATATGGATAATACAATGTCCCATGGTTTGTCTACGTTTCACGGGCGTGCGCCTTTTTAAAGCATGACATATTCGGTATCTATTTACCGTATTTATCAGCGTATAACACGCACCTCAATATTAGGAGAGAAATTTCAGGAAAAAGCTTAAATTTAAAATAAGCCGCTTTGAACTCAAATGACCTATCATCAGTGTCCAGCAATGCAGCCTCGCCAGCGCAGTGTCCAGCAATGCAGCCTCGTCAGCGCAGTGTCCAGCAATGCAGCCTCGTCAGCGCAGTGTCCAGCAATGCAGCCTCGTCAGCGCAGTGTCCAGCAATGCAGCCTCGTCAGCGCAGTGTCCAGCAATGCAGCCTCGTCAGCGCAGTGTCCAGCAATGCAGCCTCGCCAGCGCAGTGTCCAGCAATGCAGCCTCGCCAGCGCAGTGTCCAGCAATGCAGCCTCGCCAGCGCAGTGTCCAGCAATGCAGCCTCGCCAGCGCAGTGTCCAGCAATGCAGCCTCGCCAGCGCAGTGTCCAGCAATGCAGCCTCGCCAGCGCAGTGTCCAGCAATGCAGCCTCGCCAGCGCAGTGTCCAGCAATGCAGCCTCGCCAGCGCAGTGTCCAGCAATGCAGCCTCGCCAGCGCAGTGTCCAGCAATGCAGCCTCGCCAGCGCAGTGTCCAGCAATGCAGCCTCGCCAGCGCAGTGTCCAGCAATGCAGCCTCGCCAGCGCAGTGTCCAGCAATGAAGCCTCGCCAGCGCAGTGTCCAGCAATGAAGCCTCGCCAGCGCAGTGTCCAGCAATGAAGCCTCGCCAGCGCAGTGTCCAGCAATGAAGCCTCGCCAGCGCAGTGTCCAGCAATGAAGCCTCGCCAGCGCAGTGTCCAGCAATGCAGCCTCGCCAACGCCATTGACACTATCCAAATCAGTTTTTAAAAAGGCCGGGAAGCAGCGCCGAGAGCAGAAGGGGGTGGGCCAGGCCGAGGAGAAGGGAGAACAAGCGATTGTTGTCATCGGAAGACCCGCCTATGATAGACGTCACACGTCTCGGCAGAGGCAATTCCTATGATTGCTCGTCCTTCCTTCTCCTCGGCCCCCCCCCCCCTTCTGCTCTCGGCACTGCTTCTTGGCCTTTTTTTTTTTTTTTTAATATTGGCATATAACACGCATTATTGCTTTTTCCTCCATTTCTAGGAGGAAAAAGTGTGTGTTATACACTGATAAATACGGTACTTAAAGTTTTTTTTTTTTTTTCCCCTGAAAATTTACATTTGATAAACTACTGCCCAAATATCATATGACATTAAAAAGAATTTGCAGCAATTGTCATTTTATTCTCTTGGGTTTTCTGAAAGCAGAGGCCTATGTTTGGGGTTCGAACTAATCTTCTGTAACAAAAATGCAAATGTATCTATCGTTCAATGACAGACACAGCTCCATATATTTCTTGACCATTGGGTTATGCTGCCCCCTACAGGAGTAGAACACTAGGCAGGAAAAAGCTTTACCACGCCTATGGGGCTGTCCCTTTGGGCATACACCCACACACTCTGCTATAGGCTTCAGTTTTTTTTTCTGCCTAGTTTAGGAGTAGGACCTAGTTCCCGGCTGGGACTTCCGTCTTAGCTTGTGTTTTTTATTTTAAAGGGAACCTTTGTTAAAAATTACATTTTTTAGCTAGTCCCTGAGAGAACTGCAATGAACAGCCGGCCTGGGCTTTGGACTGGATATGCCTGATCTGTAAGGTCTCCCACACCGGCCAGCGAGCATGTGCAGGTTAGAGCCCAGCGCTAGGCCTCGCCATGGCAGAGCCGCAATGGACGAGGGCTGGCCGCGAGTGAAACACCTCGCCGGGACGCACACGACCTGGTTTGGCCTGAGTCGCAGCATACCCCTTGGCCGTTAGCACCCCCACCAAGTAGAGAGGTAGTCTGTCCGGAGTGGCGCCCACGCAATGTCGTTGGTATGGTGAGTAGTGTCCCCCCATAGCTCTTGCTGTCTCGGGGTGGACGTGGGCCCCTCCTTGGGATGGTCGGACCCCGTGCTCCGATCCATTCCCCCAGCCCCTGGGGGTGTTTTGGCCCCAACCTTCCCCCATGCCCCCCCGGGGCGTTAGGTAGGAGCTGGCTTTGCCACTTGCTCCAGTAAGGGGGAATGGATGCGGTTGTTGCGGACTGGGCTGTCTGGAACGCACATGGGGGTCTTTGAGCAAGTTCCCAGCCCCCTGGGGATTAGTGACTGGGGCAGGGATTTCTTTTTGGCTCCCTGCGGCAGTTATATGCTTGAGGGGAAGCGGATGTTTCTTCATCCTCACGTGGCTGGATTGGGCGGAAAATTGAGGTCGGGGCTTGTGGCCTACTCAAGCCTGTTCGGGTACCATGTCAAGCTGTCCGAAGTGCCTGACTGAGCTGGCCGGTGGATGCCAACATATCGCCTCACACGGCGGATCGGGCCGAAAATTAAGGCCGCTGCTTGGAGCCTAATCGCAGCTGTCCGAGTACCATGCCAAGCTGTCTGAAGTGCCTGACTGAGCTGTCGGCGGATGCCGACGGATCGCCTCACACGGCCGGATTGGACCGAAAATTGAAGCCGCGGCTTGCGACCTACTCGCGGCGGTCTGGGCACCATGTCAAGCTGCCTGAAAGGCCTCACCAAGCTGTCCGGTGGATGCCAAAGGATCACCTAACCTCACACGTGCAGTACGGCCAAAAAATTGAGGCCGCGGCTTATGGCTTGCTGGCTGGCTGACTGACCGAGCTGTCCGAACTGCTGATAGAGCTGATGGCGGACCCGCGACCAGATCGGGCCCCAAATTTAGACGCGACTTTGGGGCCTACTTGAGGCTGGCTGACCAAGCTGCTGACTAGAGGCGGTTTGAGCTGCTGACTGGGGTGATAGAGCAGAAGATGGGCATCCGTACCCTTCCCCCTCCTCCATATGGACTGCCTTGCTGCCCCATTGAGCCGGGGGGTGCTGTGGGGACGTTGTGTGGGGGTACTCTGTCTGCGCGTCCTGTGTCACGGCTGGCCCCCCCTTCTCCTTATAGGGGGCTATAACCTCATGTCATGGTCTTTAGCCGGCGTCTCCTTGCGGGACTGCAGTCAGCGACCTCCCCTGCTTGTTCTCTCAGGATGAGCTTAGCATACAGCGATGCTCTCCAGTGAGTATGATTCCTTTTTTACTGCACATGCAAGGGTGCTGGTGAATGCACTGATTGTATCGGTGCAGAAAATTTTAACATGGGGGTCGCCGGTCCCCTCAGGGGCCCATAGATCCCCTTAAGGCGGCAAAGGTACTCCCTTTTCCCGCCTACTGTGACAAAATTGTCGTGTGCCAGTGGCGTTGTTCTGAACGCAATAATGGTAACCACACATAGTGGGGCTAAAAAGCTTGTCTGCGGATCTCCCCTTTATGAGGGACCGCCTATTTGGGTCTTTGTATGAGTCCGCTAGGGGGAAGTCACCGCTTTAGACGGGGCCCTTATTTTTCAGCACACAGGAGGAAGGACCTATGCCATTTAGGTCATATGGGGGTTCCAAGAAGATGTGGTCGGCTAAGCCGAGAACAGGCCCCTCCAGATCTGTGGACAAATCTCCGTCTGCATGAACGGACGCCCTTACCTGTATCTGGGGTTTGGGGACATCTTCGTTTTCTGTCCGGAACCATGGACCTCCTTGATTCAGGACAAATGGGCTCACGAGCTGCTCCGATCGGGTTCCGAGATCAAATTCAGGTCCTGACCATCGAACAGATTCTTCCTGTCCAATCTACGCCTATCTTCAGATCGGTTAGGGGATCTACGAGAGGCAGTACAAGATCTGCTGTCGCAAAGGGTGGTTGTGCCGATTCCCTCTCGGGAACGCTTTCAAGGGTTTTATTCAAACCTGTTTACTGTTCAAGGCTCTGAATCACTTTGTGCGGGTACAGAGGTTTAGAATGGAGTCCATTTGCCCAGTAGTGGCGGTCCTGCACCAAGGGGACTTTTTTGGGCACTATCGATATTGAGGATGCAAATCTGCACATCCCTATTTACGCTGGACACCGGCGTTTTCTTTGCTTCGCCGTAGGACAGGAACATTATCAATTTGTGGCGTTACCTTTTGGTCTCTCCTCCGCCCCCCAGTGTCTTCACCAACGTGTTGGCTCCGATATTGGCATTACTGTGACAGCGGGAGATTGCGGTACTGGGGTACCTGGACGATCTCCTCTTAAGAGCAAACTCGCATTCAGTCCAGTTGGGCGACTTGTCAATCACTGTACGGACTCTGCAAGAGTTTGGTTGAAACATCCATTTGAAAAAATCTGCTCTGGTCCCATCTTCAAAGCTGGATTATCTGGGTCTGACTCTGCACTCCACTTCGGTGAGGGTGTTTCTTGCCCCGGGAGAGCTGCAAAAGTTGCAGAAGGCGATTTTGCCTGCTTTTTCTCCAGCAAAATGTCCTCTGCGGACTTGCATACGAGCCTTCAGTCTGATGGTGACCTTCGAGGGGGTTCCGTTTTCTCAGTTCCACACGAGACCCTTACAAAGGGAAATTCTTGTCAGGTGGAACAGATCCAAAATCCTTGGACGCTATGATTGTTGAGTCACAGCACAAGGAGTGCTATTCTGTGCTGGCTTCACCAGTGCAAATCCTTCCTTCCATTGTATTGGACCGTGGTAATCACAGATGCCACGGAGTCCAGACTGCAGATCAATATTTTGGAAATCAAAGCGAGATGGCTTTGCCTGAGTCACTGGATGAATCGTCTGCAGGGTTGTCCGTTCGGCTTCAATCGGACAGTGCCATGGCTGTGGCTTACGTCAATCATTCAATCATCAAGGGGATACCAAGAGTGTCCTGGAAGCCCGGGAGGTGCCGAGATCCTTAAATGGGCAGAAAGTTTTGTTCCAGCCCTTTCCACTGTGTGTATCCTAGGAGTAGAGTACTGGCAGGGGGATTACCTGAGTCGTCAGATGTTCAAACGGGGAATGGTCCCTGCAAACGGAGATGTTTCACCTGCTATGTGTCCAGTGGGGGACACCCGACGTCAATCTGTTAGCCTCTCGACTCAAAAAGAAGGTACAGAGGTTTGTAGCCAGGTCTGGGGATCCTCTGGCCATCGCCACAGACACTCTGGTGGCTCCTTGGGGGTCAGTATCGGCTGATTTATACGGTCCCTCCGCTGAAGCTCCTGCCGAGGATTCTGCGCAGAATAGAGGTGGAAGGGATTCTGGTGGCCGCAGATCTGGTAAGGTTGGTCGCCGATGTTCCTTGAGGACTTTTTCTCAGGGAAGATCTGCTGTCTCAAGGGCCGATCTTCCATCCTGCTTTACAGTCACTGGCATTCATGGCGTGGCTGTTAAAAGGCAGGTGTTGAAAGGATAGGGGTCTTTCTGACTTGGTGATTCCTATACTGTAGAAGGCTGGAAAATCTCCCTCCCAGGAAGATCTATCATCATACATGGAAATCGTACATCTCATGGTGTGAATTGCTGAAGGTGCATCCTCGCTTTTTTTTCAGTGGCTAGGATTTTGGCCTTTCTCCAAAGAGGGTTGAACAGCGGTTGGCCTTGGGTACAGTCTGTTCTTCAAAAACCTCCCTTACACTGTTAGAGACGGTAGCCTTTTTGATGGCTATTACCTCTGCTCGCAGAGTATCTGAATTGGTGGAGCTATCCTGCCGTTCACCTTATCTGGTGGTCCACAGTGATAAAGTGGTACTTCGACCTAATCAGGTGTTTCTTCCTAAGGAAAGATGGATCAATAAAGTCGCGCTAGTCTCTAAATGTACAGGTGGACAAATGTGATATCCAATTCTGGGCAAATGAATGCTCAACAAAAAAACAAAAGGACGGCAGCCAGCACAACATGAGAACAAATCCAGAAATGTAAATAAGAGAAAGTGCAGCGCCTAATAATGAAAATAATGAAAAATCTACAAGATTAGGCAGAAAGAGGCCAAGCAAGTTATAAGAACTTCTAAAGCGCAGGCAGAAGAAAAACTAGCTCAGTCTATGAAAAAGGGGGATAAGACATTCTTCAGATATATAAATGAAAAAAGGAAATTAAAACAAGGAATAACTAAATTAAAAACAAAGGACGGAAGGTATGTAGAAGAAAATAAAGGGCTAGCTGACTGCCTTAATGAATACTTCTGTTCAGTTTTTACAGAAGAAAAAGGAGAAGGACCTCCACTTGAAAGGATGACTAATGAATCATTTGATGCATGTGTCTTTACAGAGGAAGACATTCTAAGATTGCTGTCTAAAGTGAAGACAAATAAGTCACAGGGTCCTGATGGGATACACCCAAGATTATTAAAAGAGCTTAGTGGTGAGCTGGCAAAACCATTAACAGATCTATTTAACCAATCATTAGTAACAGGAGTCGTCCCGGAAGACTGGAAATTGGCAAATGTCGTGCCCATTCACAAGAAAGGTAGTAGGGAGGAATCGAGCAACTATAGACCAGTGAGTCTGACATCAATAGTAGGCAAATAAATGGAAACCCTATTAAAGGATAGGATTGTGGAACATCTTAAATCCCATGGATTGCAAGATGAAAAACAACATGGGTTTACTTCAGGGAGATCATGTCAAACAAATCTTAGATTTTTTTGACTGGGTGACTAAAATAATAGACGGTGGAGGTGCAGTAGACATTGCATATCTAGATTTTAGTAAGGCTTTTGACACTGTCCCACATAGAAGACTTATCAATAAACTGCAGTCATTGAGCATGGACTCCCATATTGTTGAGTGGATTAGGCAGTGGCTGAGTGACAGACAACAGAGGGTTGTAGTCAATGGAGAACATTCAGAACAAGGTCATGTTACCAGTGGGGTACCTCAGGGATCTGTACTGGGACCAATTTTGTTTAATATCTTCATAAGTGATATTGCAAAAGGCCTCGATGGTAAGGTTTGTCTTTTTGCTGATGACACAAAGATATGTAACAGGGTTGATGTTCCTGGAGGGAAACGCCAAATGGAAAAGGATTTAGGAAAACTAGAAGAATGGTCAGAACTCTGGCAACTGAAATTTAATGTGGATAAGTGCAAGATAATGCACCTGGGGCGTAAAAACCCAAGGGCAGAATATAGAATATTTGACACAGTCCTGACCTCAGTATCTGAGGAAAGGGATTTAGGAGTAATTATTTCAGAAGACTTAAAGGTGGGAAGACAATGTAATAGAGCAGCACGAAATGCCAGCAGAATGCTTGGATGTATAGGGAGAGGTATAAGCAGTAGAAAGAGAGAAGTGCTTATGCCGCTGTACAGAACACTGGTGAGACCTCACTTGGAGTATTGTGCGCAGTACTGGAGGCCATATCTCCAGAAGGATATAGATACTCTAGAGAGAGTTCAGAGAAGAGCTACTAAACTAGTACATGGATTGCAGGAAAAAACTTACCAGGAAAGGATAAAGGACCTTAACATGTATAGCTTGGAAGAAAGAAGAGACAGAGGGGATATGATAGAAACATTTAAATACATAAAGGGAATCAACTCGGTAAAGGAGGAGAGCATATTTAAAAGAAGAAAAACTACCACAAGAGGACACAGTTTTAAATTAGAGGGGCAAAGGTTTAAAAGTAATATGAGGAAGTATTACTTTACTGAGAGAGTAGTGGATGCATGGAATAACCTTCCTGCAGAAGTGGTAGCTGCAAATACAGTGAAGGAGTTTAAGCATGCATGGGATAGGCATAAGGCTATCCTTCATACAAGATAGGGCCAGGGACTATTCATAGGATTCAGATATATTGGGCAGACTAGATGGGCCAAATGGTTCTTATCTGCCGACACATTCTATGTTTCTATGTAAATGCCAGGATACTCTTACCAGATGCGGTGGACCTTCAAGTTAATGAGAGGTCAAACAGGCATATATGGCAGGGGTCAACTTTACTGGTCATCAAACAGGCATATGTGGCAGGGATCAGTATACCAGTCATCAACCTCCAGAGACTCTCCAAAATCAGGTTAATGATAAATTCACTAATACAACGCGAGGTTCTCTCTGCTTCTCCACGAGTACCAGGATGGAATAGACCATTTTAAAGATGTGGTGGCTGCATTCGTTTTATTTTTTCAGGCTTTTTCCCCTCTGCTTTCACCTGGTAATCTGGCTAGTTACACACTTCTTGCAGAGAGCCCTCACTTTTATTTTGCCCAAAGAAAGCTGTGATTTCTCCCTGCACTCATAGATGTCTTCAGTTAAAGGGTTAGTTCACATTTACCAAAAAAATAAACACCTATGCAGGTAGGGGGTGTCTATAGATATTGCAGTGTTCTGGGACCTGTAGTCCCACAGGCACCAGCGCTGCTGGGGTTTATTCACAGCTACTGTTGAAACTGTCACTGTGTTCCCATTGCGGCACCAGGGTGTCATGGAGTCGGTCAAACATGTCTCGCCACCGGACCCAGTCTCAGAGGGGGGGATCCTCGGGGTCCCACTCTTCTATGGCGGCCATGGCGGCGGTCTTACAGTCTTTAGTGTCAAGTGGATCTGGTTTTACCAAAGAGAACTACCAAAAAGCGCCTGCTGCCCTCTCCGGTTTCCTCTGAGGCTGATATGGCCGCCCCCATGGGGTCTGCGTCTACGCACTTCGAGTGCTCTGAAAGGATGGTTCCTCTTTCTCCACCTCGGTACATGAGACGGCGCTTGTAGAAGCACTGATTGTGTCAGTGTGAGTAACTTTAAAAATGGAGGACGCAGCGGATGCTGCGTCGGCCACGCCGCTGCAGTTTGGCACCCACAGGCCATCCAGAGTGACTAAAGTGTTTTCCCTTCCCTGCCTATTTTGAAGAGATTGTCGCTAGTCAGTGGGGGTCCCCGAAAGGCATGGCTGGGGTACCTTAGCATTTTGGTAGGAGATATCCCTTTGAAGACTCCCTTGTAAAGAAGCTGATCGTACCACCGGTGGTGGACTCCCAGGTTTCTAGATTGAATAAAGTCACATTGCCTGTGAAGGACGCTCCGTCCTTCAAGAATCCTGCAGATAGGAAGGCTGAATCATTGGTGCGCCATCTTTTTTTACCGTGGCTGGCTCAATTCTGAGACCGGTGTTTGCCTTTACCTTGGTCTCCCAGACCTTGACGGAGTAGGCAAAGCTGTTATGACCAGATTTGAAGGAGGGTCAGCACCCTCAGGAAATGGTGGAGCTGGTGGATTGATCAATTCAGGGATTGCAATTTATTTGCCATGCCTCCCTGGATGCAGCCCGGTTAGCCTTCAGGGCGTCAAGGCGTCAATGACGGCGGTGACCTTGCGTTGCATTAGCTGGTTGAAATGCTGATCTGCGGACCAGGCCTCCAAAAAGGTTCTGACAGATCTTCCCTTCGTGAGGGGGCCGTGTGTTTGGAACCTCCACGGAAGAGATCATTAAGGGTCTTACGGGAGGCAAGAGTACTTTGCTCCCACAGGTTTACGAAGTCTCGCCGCAAACGTGGTCTGATCTTTTTGGCTCACAAGCGGCCCTTTCGTCCCACGGGGTCGCAGGACAAAGAGTCAAAAGCCTCTCGACCCTTCTCGGGGGGGGGGGGGTCTCCGAGACCCTGGGGTGGTAAGTCTAAGGCGTGCTCTTCCGGTCTCGCGAGTAAGCCCTCCTCCGCCTGACGGGTGTACCCTTACCTGTGCTAGGGGTGGGGGGACGTCTTTGTTTCTTTCCGGATCCATGGACCTCGTTCATCCAAGACAAATGGGTTCTCCAGTTGATTCGGTCCAGTTACAAGATGGAGTTTCAGTCCTTGTCCCTGGCAAGGTTCTTCCCTTCCAATTTGCGTCTATCCCCGAATCAGCTTGAAGGCCTTTTTCAGAGCTGTACGGGATTTGTTGTCACAGGGTGTAATAGTCCCTGTTCCAGAGACGGAACGTTTTCAGGGGTTCTATTCAAACCTCTTTGCGGTTCCCAGGAAGGAAGGGAAGGTTAGCCTTACCCTGGATCTCAAGGCCCTGAACCATTTTGTGCGGGTTCAAAAATTCAGAATGGAATCCAATCGCTCAGTCGTGGCTTATCAGGGGGACTTTGTAGCCTGGATATCAAGGACGCTCATCTTCATATTCCGATCTACATCGAGCATCAAAGTTTTCTTCGCTTTGCGGGGGAGCACTATCAATTCGCTGTGTTACCCTTTGGGTCCTGCCTCCGTTCCTCAGGTGTTCACAAAAGTGTTGGCCCCCGTTGTTAGCCTTACTCAGGCAGCGGAGGATCTCGGTTCTGGGATACCTGGGCGATCTTCCGATGACTGAATGGTCATAGGTCCTGAACGAGGATCTGGACATCACGGTGGGAACTCTGCAGGAATTCGGCTGGACTCTGAATTTTCAAAAGTCAGACTTGACTCCGTCCAACAAGTTGGACTTTCTGTGGCTTACTCTCTTGTTTCATCTTCAGCCTTGGTTTTCCCCCCTGGCAACTAAACTATTGAAATTGCGGCGTGTGATTCGCCTCCTGTTGACCAACGATTGGATGTCTCTCAGGACCTGCAGGTGCTGGGTCTGATGGTTTGGACCGCTGGGTCAGCATACCTGGAGTCACGTCGGCGTTGCAGGCTTTCTTCTGGGGGGTGTTGTCCATCTTCCCTGAGATCAGTTCACCTTGTGGTACTGGGTCCCGGCGGCCATTTTGTTGAAGGCTGGACTGCTGCTGTCTTTTCCCTTGCTAGACACGGGATTTGGCAGCCATTTTTGGAGCCTACAGTCTTTCCTCCTGGCGGCCATTTTCCATCAGCCTGTCTGGCTTAGGATGTGCTATGGAAGGCAAGGATGCAGCGGCCATGCATTTGGAGCCGCGTGGTGGCGGGCTGCTTTTACTATGGCCCCCTCTGTTTCCTCTCTTTTGGACTCCCGAGTTTCCGCTTCCCTGACGCTATGCTTGTGGGCTCTGCTGGCTCTTCTCGTGCCCAGCTGTCTCGCTCCTCCCGCGGTGGTGGGGAGTCCTGGTTGGGTTATCCTTCTCTCTGCTAGCATTGTGCGGTGTGTGTGTGATAGGCTCCCTTCGTGCCTGGTGAGTTCCCTGGCAGTGCCTTTTTTTTCTTTTTTCCTTTTTTCCCATGGGTCCCCTCTTTCCTTGCATTGAGTCTCGGGAGCACACTTCACCTTATCCCCCTCCTAGAGGCGGTAGGTCCATCGGGGTCTCTGCTTTCCCTTGATGCACTGACGGCGGTCCTAGAATCCTTTGTTTCTTGGATGAAAGTGGTGTTTGGGCATAAGGCGAGCAGAAGGCGCCCCTCCCTCTCCTTGTTCTTCGGACGCAGTTTATCCAGAGGGACCTGACGTTGCGCTTCCTGACCCTTAGTGAGTATGATTCATCCACTGCCGCAGCAGCGCATTAGAAGGCGCTGGTAGACGCACTTGTCTCTTCAGTGCACAAAACATTGAAAATGGAGGAGGCAGCTGGGGATGAAACTGTTCCCTTTGGTACGCACAAGCTGCTGCTTTCTTATCCTGCCTATTTTGACAAGCTGCCGCTTTCTTATCTTGCCTATTTTGACAAGTTTGTCTACAAAAAGACTGGGAATGCCCAAAGCGACCCTTTGTGGTCCCAAAACGCTTTGCTGTGCGTTATCCCTTTTGAGGAATTGCTTTTGAAGAAGTGGACCGCTCTGCTGGTTGTGGACCCTTTTTGTTTCCAGGTTGAATAAGGCAGCCATGATTCTGATGGAGGAATCTCTTTTAAGGTTCTGGCTGACAGAATAGCGGAGTCCCTGGCCAGTGCCATTTTTCTATTGCTGGTTCAGATTTTCGACCAGTTTTAGCCGCAGCCTTGGTATTCCAAATGCTAACTGAATGGGCTAAGCTTCTGCGCCATTGTCTTGAGTAGTGAACAGGTTCCTCCTCCTGCCTATGTGGAACTGGTTAGTCCAGGGGCTGTAATTTGTGTGTGATGCATCCTCGCATACGGCCCCTTTGCTTTCCTAGCTCTTTCTTGGCGGTGGTATCTTGATGTGTACTGTGGCTTAAGTGTTTGTCTGTGGACCAAACCTCCAAAAAGACCCTTACCGCTGTGATTGTCTAAGGAGATCGCCTGTTTTGGCCCTACCCTGGATGACATTAGGAGTCTCACAGAGGGAATAGCCCCGTCACAAGCACAGCTATTCCTTCCCTGCGCATTAAGTTTTTCCATTTACCAGGAGCCGCAGACAAGGGCAATAAATCCTTTAAGCTGTCCCAGGGAGGTTCCCTGGTCTGACTAACATTCCAGGTCTGCGGACTAGTCCTCAGCATGGTTTGTCCTCACCCATGTCTGGGGTAGTGGGGCGCCTTCGCTGGTTTGCGGCCCTGTGGACAACCTTAATTTTCATCCGGTGGGTCCACAATGTGTTCCTGTCAAGATAGTATCACTCTTTTCCTCCAGAGAGGTTCTTCCCTTCCAATAAGCGTCTCTCTGGATTGCATGCAGGATCTGCTACTCAAGGGAATAATCAACCCAGTTCTGGCCTCAGTGTTTTTGAGGGTTTTATGCCAACTTGTTAATGGTTCCAAAGAAGGAAGGTAGGGTTTGTCCGATTCTGGATCTGCTGGATGGTGAATCTGGTGGGGTCTTCTCCCTCTCTGCGGAGGATCGCTTGGTGCTTGTGCCAGGTGATAGGGTGCTGCTGCCAGCGTGGTGGGGGTTGTCCCTTGCATTGTTTTACACTTTTGTGGGGTCCCCCTGGTCACTCATGGAGTCTTTGGAGCACATCTCCCCACCTGATCCCTCTCTGAGGCTGCGGAGCCCTCTGGGTCCTAACCATCGATGCACTGATGTCCTTGGTGGAGGTGGTCTTCAGCCGATGGGCTAGCAAAAAGCGCCCCGTCTCATCAGATCCTGAATCCACTTCAGCCGCCACGGACATGGGTCACCTTGCTTGGTCTGCAACCACACACCCATAATCCTCTGATAGGATGATTCCTCCACGTCTGCAACCATGCACGAAAAGGTGTTGGTGGAAGCACTGCTTGTATGTGCGGGAGGCCTTGGAGATGAATGATGCAGCTGCAATGGAGATGCAGGTTATCTTTAGCACTCTTACAAGCTAACCAGAGCGGCAAAGGTGTTTCCTTTCCCTGCTTATTTTGATAGAATTGACGTTAAAGAGTGGGGATGACCAAAGCGTCCCCGTGGGGTCCCTAAGTGCTTTACTAGGTGTGAAGAAGTGGACTGTCCCACCGGTGGTGGACCCTCCGGTTCCCAGATTGAACAATGCAACCATGATTCCGGTTGAAGAGTCCCCGGCCTTTAAGGATCTGGCTGACAGGAAGGCAGAGGCTGTGGCCTGCAATATGTACACTCTGGCTGGTTCGTCACTGAGGCTGGTATTCACCATTACCCTGGTGTCTCAAACATTGACTGAGTGGGCTCTGTATTGGCAGTGGTCCTTCAGCTTGTCTTTTGGCTCAAATGCTGGTCCCCGGACCAGACTTCTAAAAAGGCCTTGACTGGTCTTTCCTTTCAAAGAGATTGCTTGTTTGGAGCTACCCTGGGTGACATGAAAGGTCTCACAGGGGGGAAGAGTACCTTTCTTCTGCAGGCTACTAAGGGCAAGGAACCTCCGTCATAGACATGGGCCTTCTTTTTCGGCTCAGAAGTTTTTTCGTCCCTCAGGGTCGATTGGCAAGGGCCTCCTCTGAAGGATCCAAACAAACATGGTCCGGCAAGCCGACAGCGGGCTTCCACGGACAAGGCTCCTTCAGCATGAAGGTGCCCCCTCACCTGTATTGGGGGTGGGGGTAGGTCTTCGCTGGTTTCTGGACCTGTGGACTTCCCTGGTGCAAGACAAGTGGGTCCAGTCATTCAGTCCGGCTACCAGATCAAGTTTCATTCATGTCCCCCGGAAAGGTTCCTCCTTTCAACTACGGCCTGTCCCCGGACCGCTTACAGGGTCTGTTTGGGGGCGGTACAAAACCGATTACATCAAGGGGTGGTTGTCCCGGTTCCTACTTCGTAATGTTTTCAGGGTTTTTATTCAAACCTGTTTACTGTTCCCAGGAAGGAAGGCAAAGTGTGTCCAATCCTTGACCTCAAGGCGCTGAACGGGTGATGAGCGGGCTTTGTGCGGGTGATGAAATTCAGAATGGAGTCCATTCGCACGGTGGCGGCATTCCTGCGTCGCCTCTATCGACATCAAGGATGCTTACCTTCAGATTCCAATATGTGCCAGTCACCAGCGCTTCCTCCACCTTGCCATAGGAGAGGAGCATTATCAGTTTGTGGCGTTACCCTTTGGTCTCGTCTCTGCTCCTTGGGTCTTTAAAAAAGTGTTCGCCCCAGTGCTAGCTTTGCTACTCCAGTAGGGGATCGCGGTACTGGGTTACTTGGATGACCTCATTCTGCGAGTGGAATCTCCTACTGCTCTGGTGGAAAACCTGGAAATCGCCATACAAACTCTGACTGGATTCTGAGAAGTCTGCTCTGGTTCCGTCCACAAAGCTAGACGATCTGGGCCTGACTCTGAACTCTGCCTTAGCCAGAGTGCTCTATTTGCTGGACAAACTCAAATTGCAGGCTGCAATTCATCTGCTGCTGTCCAGCAGATGGTCATCCCTCTGGATCTGCATGCTGGTGTTGGGCCTAGTGGTGTCTACCTTAGAGGCGGTTCCGTTTGCACACTTCCATACGTGGTCCCTGCAAAGGGAGATTCTGACCAAATGGGACAAGACTCTGCAGTCTCTCTGGACAATCTGATCTGGCTGAGTCGGGGAACAAAGGAGTCCCTAATATGGTGGCTTCATTCTCCGACGCTTCGGCTGGGTAAATCCTTCCTCCCCTTGTATTGGACAGTGGTCACCAGGATGCCAGCCTGTCCAGCTGGGGAGGCGTCCTTGGCAAGCATTATGCTCAGGGGATCTGGACGCTGGAAGAGTCCAGACTACCGATCAATGTCTTGGAACTCCCAGCAATCAGACTGTGCCTGGACCATTGGACGGATCGTCTTCAGGGTTGTCCAGCGCGCATTCAATTGGACAATGCCACGGCCGGGGCTTATGTCAATCACCAAGGGGCACAAGAAGTGTCCTGGCGGCTCTGGAGGTAGCCAGCATTCTAAGGTGGGCAAAATGGTTCCTTCCTTCCCGTGGTGGAAAACTGGCAAGTGGATTACCTCAGTCCAAAAGTGTAAAGATCTATCAGCGCAATAAATGTACAAAAAATAAAGCTGCAAACACTAAATTGTGATCCCACTACACAAAAAAGTAAACAAATCAAAGGTAAATGTGTTGCGCTAAATCATAAATAAATAAATACATGTGATAATATGGTTCAACAATATGAAAAGATTTGAAAAAAGTCCATAAATTCCAAATAAGTGATGATGGTGCTAGATAAGCCCCTTAGGGTAAATATAAGGTCCACGTGTAAAAACAAATAGTGCTGTGATCAATTCCTTCCAAAAAACACCTCCCTGATTATAAGGATTCGCCACCAGATATACAAGCCTCTCACCTCAGTATCTGACCCAGGAGCCACCCAGGGTCAGAAACAGCAGTCCCCTGCAGGGGTGATATAAAGCCAGCAAAACGATATCTCAGGCGAGTCAAGGATCATGAAGCCCATAAATCCATAAAACCGGATGAATATGAGGACAGAAAAAAACCCCAATCTAGTGCTCTCTGTCTATAAATCAGCAAACGTTTTATTTGAAGAAAGGGGTACTCACAATACACTCAATGGAGTCAGGCAAGGCAAACAAACAAGTCTCCAAGCCAGAGAGGAAAGGGAGTGATGTCCGCAGCACGGCTCTGCCCCCCTGTACGCGTTACGTCGGTGCTAAGGGCTGTGACTTAAGCAAGAAGAAGTCATCCTTTGCTGAAGAAGTCACAGCCCTTAGCGCCGACGTAACGCGTACAGGGGGGCGGAGCCATGTTATGGACATCACTCCCTTTCCTCTCTGGCTTGGAGACTTGTTTAATAATAATTTTAATAATTTATAATATGAGGTCAAACCTAAACACTTTAAATTTGTATGCAATCTGGCAGGCCCTTGCGCTACATAGAAAAGGTAGCGCAAGGGCCTGCCAGATTGCATACAAATTTGAAAAATCTGAAGGAAAAAGTCTTCAGAAAATCTTAATGTGTATGGCCCTTTATAATCACGGAGGTGTCTTTTGGAATGATTTGATCACAGTACTATTATTTGTTTTTACACGTGGACTTTATAAGATTTATCCTAAGGGGCTTATCTAGCACTATCATCACTTATTTGGAATTAATGTACTTTTTTTTCACATTTTTTTTTTATATTGTTGAACCATATTATCACATGTATTTATTTATGATTTAGCGCAGCACATTTACCTTGGATTGGATTACCTCAGTCAGCAGGAGTTGGACCAAGGGGAGTGGTCCCTTCATCTGCAGGGGTTTCACAGTTGTGTCTTTGGTAGGGCACACCCGAGGTAGATCTGTTAGCGTCTTGGCTCAATAGAAAGGTGCAGAGGTTTGTGGCTCACTCAAGGGATCATCTGGCAGACACCACAAACATGCTGGTGCCCCTGTGGGGGTCAGTATCGCCTGATTTATGCCTTCCCTCCTCTCAAGCTTCTGCCAAGACTTCTCCGCAGGATCGGGGCAGAAGCGATTCCATTCATCTTAGTGGCTCCGGAGTGGCCTCACCAGGCTTGATACGCCAATCTGGTGCGGCTGGTCGCTGACATTCCTTGGAAGCGTCCTGTCAGGGAGGATCTGCTGTCCAAAGGACGATCTTCCATCCAGCTTTACAGTCGCTGGCTTTGACGGCTTGGCTGTTGAATGCCAGGTGCTGAAGGATAAAGGTTTATCTAAGTCAGTGATTCCTACACTGTTAAAAGCTAGGAAATCCACTTCTAGGAGGATCTACCATTGTACATGGAAGGCGAACATTGCGTGGTGTGTTTATTGGGGGTCCATCCTCGTTTCTTCTCGGTGGCTCGAACCTTGACCTTCCTTCAACGGGGGTTGAACAGAAATTGGCCTCGAATACCATCAAGGGACATGAGTCGGCTGTGGCGGTCTTCTTCCAATGACCTTTGGCCACACACTCCCTGGTGCGTACCTTTCTTCAGGGTGTCCGATGTTTGGTTCCTCCAGTGTGGGCTCTGTTGACACCTTGGGACCTCAGTTTGGTGCTTTTGGACCTCCAGAAGCCTGTTTGAGACTCTTGGGGAGATTCCCCTGCTTACGCTGTCCCAGAAGGTGGCCTTTTTGGTGGCTATCACCTCTGCACGCAGGGTGTCTGAGCTAGCGGTGTTATCTTGTCGTTTTATCTTGGTGATTCAGAGAGATAAAGTGGTTCCTTTGCCCCTGTCCATCGTGCCTTCCAAAGATTGTCTCTGATTTTCATTTGAATAAAGACATTGTGTTGCCGTCCCTGTGTCCCAGGCCTAAACATCCGAAGGAAATTGCCTTGCATGCCTTGGATGTGGTCCGGGCAATTAAAGTGTACCTGGCAGCTACGAAGTCTTTCAGGAAGTCAGACTTTGTGCTTTTGGATGGGCCTCGTAAAGGGTTTTCTGTTTCCTCTGAGACCATTTCCAGATGGATCAGATAGACTGTGATTCAGGCCTATTCCATCAAGGGTCAGGTTCCTCCTTTACCCTGTTAGGGCGCACTCTACTTGGACACTTAGTGCCTCTTGGGCTTTCCGTCATCAGGCATCAGTGACACAGGTTTGCAAGGCGGGAACCTGGTTGTCGGTGCACACTTTCACAAAGTTTTATAATGTGGATGTGTTGGAATCTGCAGATGATTCTTTTGGCTGTAAGGTTTTGCAGGCTGCTGTTGAGAGCACCTGATTCTCTTTGAGGGTGTATTGTTTTTTCAGGTTGGCTCCAGTTGTTTTGGTTGAGCTTCTGTTGCCTGGTTGGCTACGGTTTCAGCCCTGGGAATTTTTTCTTACTGTTTCTACCCCTCATGTTTAACACTGCTTTGGGACGTCCCAAAGGTTATGAAGATCTGAAGCTGTGTCCGTCAATGAACAAAAGAAAAAATGGGATTTTTGACTTACCGTAAAATCCATTTCTCTGATGTTCATTGATGGACACAGCACCCACCCCTCTGTGGAGTTGTAATTCTTCTGACCAGGGCTATGGAGTCGGAGGAAATTTTGGGTACCTGGAGTCGGAGTTGGCAAACAATGCTCCGACTCCTACTAAATTTAGATTGGATTTGAAAAAAAAAAAAAGCAAGTTTAAATGTCCCAATTCACAAAAAGTTATAATTAATGAGTTAGTATAAGGAATCTTATAATTGAGGAGGCCAACTGTAAAAAGGAAGAACTGCAGAAAGTTCTAAAAGGCCTTTGTCTTCCTTAAAATGGATGCATGCACACGTCAGTCAATTATTTTGCTATTAATGTTAGATTTGTGGACACTCGGGCACATCACACCAGTGATTACCTTCAGAAGTTAGTGGAGGGTGTTCTAGAAGATTTTGAAATTACAAAGGAACAGATTTTGTGTTGTGACAGATAACGCTTCTAACATGTTGAGCACAATTGAGAAGATGAACGCAGATGAAGAAGGTAACAAACAGATATTGGAGTTAGAGGAAGACAGCTCTGCAAGTATTGAAGAAAGTTTAGAAACTGAAGAGAATGCTGACATTTTTTTTAGACAACTTTGTTGAAGCATTGAAGCTTGCTACTATTCATCATATGCACTGATGTGTGAATGTGCTGTTCATACACTGCAACTTGCCATAAGAGATGGATTAAAAGATCGCCATGCAGCTACACTAATTGGCAAATTACAGCAAGTAACTGTTGCAGCCAGGGCCCCGAAAACAGATGCAATTTTGAAAAGACGTGCAGGAAAAGGAGCCATTTTGGATCAAACAACTCGCTGGGGAAGCACTTATTTAATGGTGAAGCGTTTGCTTGAACTTAAAGACTTCATAGGAGAAATGGACAATGAAAATCTTGCATTAACTGAAAGCCAGTGGACACAAACAAGAGTTGGAGAACCTTCTTTCTCACCCCTTCACTGTCGCCAAGAGGTCGCAATGTGGCGATCTAACCCCGGGTAAATTCCTCTTGGAATGGAAGAGCCTGTTATATCGCCTGAACAAAAATTGAGGGTTAATAGCTGAGGGCATTGCATCTTCAATGATGAAAAGAGAGAGTCTTTTGCTGGAAATGTCGACCCAATGAGCCGAGTTTTGTTGAACAGTGAAAAGACTGCTACTGGGAAAAAGGCCCTCTATGATGTAGCAGTTTGCATGAAGGGATTACGACCTGAAATACCTCCACAGGATGAAGTTCTTTTAAGCAATAGTGGTAACTCGGGATCCTCTTCTTCAAATGAAGAATTAGACTTTGATTCCTTCTTAGACAAAATGGTTGCTAAAGGAAAGCGACGTCGCATAAGCGTTACAGAACCAGTAAATGTCCAAATAAAAAAATTCCAACAGGAGTTTTATAAAGCACTAAAAAGTTGAAAGGTATGATCGCTCATCAAAACTTACTGTTGAAGAAGCCATCCTTGTTTATCCAGTGATCGTTAGTGATGTGGCCAGAATAGTTACTGCAATGCCACCCACCCAAGTCGGTGTCTAAAGATTATTTTCAGACCTAAAAATAATAGTCGGACTTAAGAGCCTCTATGAAAGAGGATCTGGCAGAGGCAATTCTCTTCCTTTAGAACTCTACATTGAATTGATTTGCATTCGCCAAGCCTATAACTACATTTCAAGATTAATATAAACCATTTCTAGGTTTTACAGATTTTGTTTTTGGTTCCTATAGATAAGCTTTTGTTTTTGTTCTAAAACAACCAAATCATGTGGTTTGTCTTTTTGAACTGGTAAAGTTCCTGATGTTTATGCCTGCTGCTACTATCCAGCCACTTGATTAATTAAAAAAAAAAAATTAATATAACTTTGTTGTTTTCATTGTGTTTGTCTTTTGCTTAAACTGTTCCATACCGTAGACTGTTGGCTTCCCAGCCAGTAGTGCCGTGGTAATGACATGTATGTTGCCTTTCTTTCCTTCAAGGAATGTATAAAATACATTTGCATATTAATACAGAGGAGTTGGAGTCGGAAGTACAAAAAAACTGAGGAGTCAGTCGGAACATTTATCTACCCACTCCAAAGCCCTGCTTCTGACACTGCTTGTAACAAAACGAGTGCCTATAGCAGAGAGAGGAAGTGGTCTCCCTGGGACTGCCCATGGGCATAGCCAGACTTTTCTGTCTAGTGTCCTACTCCTGTAGGGGGCAGTATAACCCAACGATTATGAAGATCTGAAGCGGTTTCCGTCAATTAATGAAAGCGAAAATGGGATAGCCCTAATAAAACCTATCTAGATCAGCAAAGAGAAACCTCTTTAGACAATGCAATGTGTTTTACGGCAAGTCAAAATCTTTTCATATATAGTCGCGTGTTTGAGGATTTTTTGCTGGCTAATGTAATTTTTTTTTTTTTTTTTAGGTCTTTCAGGTTATGGATGAGAAAAAACATTTGTATGCCATAAAGTATGTGGACCTGGAGGAAGCTGACAAACCGACTGTTGAGAGTTATCAAAATGAGATTTCTCATTTACATAAACTTCAGCAACACAGTGATAAAATAATCAGACTGTTTGATTAGTAAGTGTATGCAATTGCAATCCTTCATTGCTTTTTACTTTTATTTTTGATATACCCAAAATAAGCCAACTTATTATTCCCTGCAGTGAGATCACAAAGCAGCACATCTACATGGTTATGGAATGTGGCAGCATTGATCTAAATACATGGTTGAGAAAAAAGAAGACCATTAACCCATGGGAAAGGAAGAGTTACTGGAAGAACATGCTGGAAGCAGTTCACACAATACACCAGCATGGTAAGTGACCATTTGGTTGCTGGCAGCATCTTAGTCTGTTTTACATACCTACAAGTTCATTTAGGATGAAGAAAAATAAATGGCTATCATTTTAATGGGTTTGTAACCCTAAATGATGTTTTCTGCCAGCCCCTCTCTTTTAAGCTCCCACCCTGCACTGTATAAGTGTTTTTTAGAAACTAAGACTCTAAATACCCTTTTTGTGCTATAGTTTCAGGGCGGTCACATAACTCCCAGCCACTCTATTGCAATCCAGGGCTACAGCAGGGGGAGCCAAGCTTTCCCTCTGCCGTCAGCCTGGAGTCACTTGAATCGCTAAGCTAGCCGCTCAGCTACTTCTGCTGTAGCCCTGGATCGTAACAGCAGAGCGACTGGGAGTCACGTGACCGCCGTGAAGCTACAGCACGAAAAGGTATTTAGAGCCCTTGTTTCTAAAAAAAAAAAAAAACACATACAATGCAGAACAGGAGCTTAAGAGGGGCTGGCAGTGACCTTTCCTTTTTTTCTTTTATTAACAGCAGCAGGGAGGGGGGCTGAGACACAGACTCATAGCTGCAGGGAGGAGACCCAGTGGATGACGGAGACAGGGTAAAGGCCAGAAACTGGCAGGATCAGCCAGGTTTTTTACAGTTTCCAGAGGAGCAGGGGAGATCGCACAAGCACTGTGCTGTTTAACCTGCTCTAAGGAAGCAGGATCTCTGCTACCCTTTAAAAAAAAAAAAACTTTAACCTCTCAAACTTTTGGGGGAAATAAAATGTTCCTGACAAACCTTTGTCTAGATCTCTTGGCCGCAAAAGACACTGTCATTGATGAAACTACATTTCTCTTACGTCCTCCGACAGTCGCCGCCTCTTCATATTCGTCACATATGGGGTATTAGACTTTGCTCCGAAGGAGTAGCTAGGCAACAGAATATGTTAACAATAAAGCTTTTAACATATCCCACCCTCAAGGGGTGGTCCCCTCAGTCAATACCCTCCTACTTCCTGCAACCATATCTCAGTTTTAATGTCTAGCTTGTCAGGAGTGGCTGGCTCTCTCTGTGCTGGGACTTTCTGTCCCAGACTCTTTCTTCTTTTTAATATTTTGTTTGAGTTTTTCTCTCTACCTTTACTTAGCTGTTATTTTGTCAGCGTTAGTTAGTTCTTCGGATGAAGAGGATCATGCGGACTGGGTCTCGGGCTGATCCCCCTGGTCGCAGGTCGTGGGTCAGTGGCTTCCCAGTCTGCCATCGAGCGTTCAGCCAGGTAACGCTCCTGGCACAGTGAACGACCCATCCCTGTTCGGTGCAGGGATGATTGGTGAGGTGGCTACCTCACTGGACGCTGTGCGGTTTCTTAACCCCCCTTGTGTGCGTCTTGAATGCGACTCTCCCTGCCTCATGTGCAGCGGCTTGTTCGCCTGTGCGGGTCCCCCACGCCATGTGAGGCAAGTGTATTTATGTGGGGACCTGTCTGTCTGGGGGGGTGTCAGTCTGGGACTGCGTAACCTGCCTCTATTCACACTGCTTGTCTCCCTATCTCTCGGCTGCATGCTGTGGGCTGCAAGGGGGGGGGGGGAGCTGTATGACACTGTGTGTGTCAGACTGGTCAGTGTGAGAAGCTGTGTGCTGTGGGGCATGTTTTTTTTTTGGCATGTTTGGGCATATACAGCGATCGCTGCGGCGATCTGACATGTATTCTGATATTGGAATGTAATGTGTGTTTTAATGCACTGTGGAGCGGCGGTTTCGGCGCCAAACGACGCCATTTTGCCTACACTCGCTCCGGCCGCATGGTTTACATGCATGGCGGCCATTTTCTTGTAGCCTCCATAGGCTTACATAGAGCGCCCTGGCAGCATCACTTCCTCTTTCCAGGAACACCGATCGAGGCAGCAGCAGCGGCGAGGGTCTCCTCAGGTTTTATCCTTCTGTTCTTGCTATCCATTGCCTGTGTTCAGTTTGCATATTCCCTGTGGGGATCTCATTGTGCTTGAGTGTGGTGCGGTGGGCTGCGCTTGCCGCGCTTGCTTAAAAGGGGCAGTTAACCCTTGGTTGTCTGGCATTACAGGGGCAATGGATTCTCAGGAGGGCAAATTTCCTACAGTATTGGTGGAAAGCCAGGGGACCGCTGTTTCCCCCCCAGGGGGGGATTTAGCCACTATTGTGGCTGGCCTTGCTGCTCAGGTGCAAATGCTGGTGGCTGCTCAATCTACTAAAAGGCCCAGAGTTGCTCTTTCCTCTGATTCTGAGGGTGAAGGTGATGGGGCTGTTATGGCATGGGGCCTCCTTATCGGGGTCCCGTTCCTCTCTTGATCTAGTGGGGTCTGAGGTGGAGGCTGAAGTTGAGGGGGTTGATAATTCTCCCCCTGGCTCGCCTGAAGAGCTTGCAATCATGGATGAGTTGATTGCTTCCATTAAGCAAACGCTGCGTTTGCAGGACGAAGTGTGTCCCCCCGCTGCCTTGGCGGCTTATGGGACGCAGAGGAAACGCAGGACGCCGCAGGTTTTTCCCTGCAATGATGATTTTCAGCGCGCTGTTAAGGATCAATGGCGCAATCTGCGCAAACCTTTTGCGGTACCAAGTAGATTCAAGCTGCGTTATCCTTTTTCGCCTTCCACTGATGAAAGGTGGTGTGTGCCTCCACCAGTGGATCATGCAATTGCGGTTTTGAACAAAGCCACTGCGATTCCTGCAGAGGATTCCCCTGTTTTCCGTGATGCCACGGATAGGAGACTGGAGTCTCTTGCCCGTCATACTTATTCTGTTACGGGTTCTATGCTTAAGGCTCTGTTTGCTTCTCTCATGGCGGCCCAGGCGATCGCAAGTTGGACGCAGATGCTTAGGCGCGTCCTAGTGGCCGACTCGGCCTCGCCGGCGACCCTGGATATGGTGGATCAAATCCACCAGGGTGTCATGTATCTGTGTGATGCGGACCTGGACCTGATTCCGTTGGCTGCACGTGTGCACAGCGTGGCGGTGTTGTCTCGCCGCCTGGTTTGGTTAAAATGTTGGTCGGTGGACCAATCTTCACGTAAGACCTTAGCCAATCTGCCTTATGATGGGTCTCGCCTTTTTGGGGAGTCCCTGGATGTGTTGATTAAGGGGATCACCGGGGGTAAGAGCACTCTCTTGCCCCATTTCCCCAAGGCTAAGGGGGCTTCTGGGAAGAAGCATGCTAATTTTCGGCCCCCTCAGGGGTCCTTTCGTGCCTTTCGGCCGCACTACAAGGGCAAACCGTTCAAAGGTCAAGGCTCTCAGAAGAAGCCCTGGTCTGGTAAACAGAAGTCCGGCCAATCCGGATCTGCAGCCCATAACAGTTCGGCCTGAAGGGGCGCCCTCACCCAGTTTTGGGGTGGGGGGACGCTTGCTCGGTTTTCTTCAGCCCTGGTTGGCCCGTGTGCGGGACAGATGGGTTCAGGAAATCGTTCGATCTGGTTACAAGATCGAGTTTCTCTCTCGGCCGGAGAGCAGATTTTTTCCCTCAAATCTTCAGCTGTCTCCGGAGCGTTTACGGGACCTGCACCTGGCGGTGCGGGCCCTGAGGGCTCAGGGAGTGGTGGTTCCGGTGCCTCATCGGGACAGATTTCGGGGGTTTTATTCCAATCTGTTCACCGTGCCCAGAAAGGAGGGCAAGGTTCGTCCAATTCTGGACTTGAAGACTCTGAACCGCTCTGTGCGGGTTCGCAAGTTCCGCATGGAATCCCTGCGGTCGGTGGTGGCTGCCCTGGTTTCCCGGGGGAATTCATGGCCTCCATCGATTTGAAGGATGCGTATCTTCACATCCCCATTTTCGAGGGTCACCAGAGGTACCTTCGATTCGCCATTGCGGAGGATCACTACCAGTTCGTGGCGTTGCCTTTTGGTCTCGCCTCGGCTCCGCGGGTCTTCACCAAGGTGCTTGCACCGGTTCTGGCATTATTGAGGACCCAGGGCATTTCTGTCCTGGGGTATCTGGACGACATTCTGGTTCGGTCTGCGACCAGCCAGGGTCTGGGGAAGGACCTGTCTGTCACGATGCAAACTCTGCAGGAGTTTGGATGGACGATAAATTTTCCAAATTCGACACTGAGTCCGTTGGTTCGTCTTCCCTACCTGGGAATGATTCTGGACTCGGTGCAGGCGAAGGTCTTCCTGCCGGAAGACAAACTCAGAACTCTTCAGGAGGAAGTCAGGTCCCTCAGGGACGTTCCGCACTCGTCTCTGCGGACGTGCATGAGATGTCTGGGATTGATGGTCTCGGCCTTCGAGGCGATTCCCTTCGCCCAGTTTCACACGCGGGGTCTCCAAGCGGAGATCCTGTCCATGTGGGACGGGCGACCTCAATCTCTGGATCTTCAAATCTCGTTGAGTCATCGCACCAGAAGAGACCTTCTGTGGTGGCTCCAATCCCCGATGGTGTCCGGGGGCAAGTCGTTTCGTCCTATCTCGTGGACGGTAATCACCACGGATGCCAGCCTGTCGGGCTGGGGTGGAGTTCTGGGCGTTCTGTCCGCCCAGGGGACTTGGTCGGAGGGGGAGTCTTCCCTTCCGATCAACATTCTGGAATTGCGTGCGATAAGTCTCTGTCTTCATCGCTGGACGGACCGGCTGCAGGGTTGCCCGGTTCGGGTGCAGACGGACAATGCCACGGCGGTGGCCTACATCAACCACCAAGGGGGCACCAGGAGTGCCCGAGCGGCTCGAGAAGTGGCCGACATTCTGTCTTGGGCCGAGACTCATGTCCCGGCGATAACGGCGGTTCACATTCCGGGAGTGGAGAACTGGCAGGCGGACTATCTGAGTCGCCAGACCCTGGATCAGGGGGAATGGTCTCTCCACCCGGCTGTCTTCCAGATGTTGTGCGCGAAGTGGGGTCTTCCAGATGTGGACCTGTTCGCGTCTCGTCTCAACAACAAGGTGAAGAGGTTCGTGGCAAGGACGCGCGACCCTCGGGCAGACGCGTCGGACGCGTTAGTGGCCCCGTGGCATCAGTACAGGCTGATGTACGCGTTTCCACCGATTCAGTTGCTGTCCAGGTTCCTTCGCAGGTTACACTCGGAACGCAACACGGTGATTCTTGTGGCACCGGACTGGCCTCGCCGGTCCTGGTACGCAGACCTCGTGAATCTGGCGGTCGACGCCCCGTGGCGTCTACCTCTTCGAGACGATCTACTGTCTCAAGGACCGATATACCATCCTGCTTTACAGTCGCTGGCTTTGACGGCCTGGCTGTTGAGACCGAGGTCCTGAAGGAGAGGGGTCTCTCTCCGGAGGTCGTTCATACTTTAATCAACGCGAGGAAGTCTTCCTCAGGGAAGGTTTATTACCGTACTTGGAAGGCCTATTTTGCCTGGTGTGAGTCCAGGGGGTTTTCACCCCGCACGTACTCGGTGTCCCGTGTGCTGTCTTTCCTTCAAACGGGTGTTGATCAGCGTTTGGCGCTGGCTACGATAAAGGGTCAGGTGTCTGCTCTGGCCGTTCTGTTTCAACGTCCCGTGGCTTCCAACCCATTGGTTGGCACCTTTGTTCAGGGTGTGCGGCATCTGGTTCCCCCTAGGCGGGATCCTCTGCCCCCTTGGGACTTGAATCTCGTTCTATCTGTGTTACAACGTGCTCCTTTTGAACAGATCAGGGAGATCTCGTTGTCTATGTTGTCCAAAAAGGTCGCCTTTTTGGTAGCGATCACTTCGGCTCGCAGAGTGTCGGAGCTGGCGGCTTTGTCCTGCAAGTCTCCGTACCTGGTCATTCATTTGGATAAGGTGGTCTTGCGACCTAATCCTTCTTTTCTTCCGAAACGAGTTTCGGAATTCCATCTTAATGAGGATATTGTCTTGCCTTCGTTGTGCACGAAGCCTAAACATTCAAAGGAGGTGAGATTGCACTCTCTGGATGTTGTTCGGGCGATAAGGGTTTACCTTAAGTCGACTGAGTCTTTTCGAAAGACGGACTCCTTGTTTGTTCTTCCAGAGGGTCCTCGGAAGGGCATGGCGGCTTCGGCCTCTACCATCGCCAAATGGATCAGGCAGACCATTGAACAGGCCTATGCTTTGCAGGGGAAGGTTCCCCCTGTGCCTGTGAAGGCGCACTCTACTAGATCTCTGAGTACGTCTTGGGCCTGTCGTCATGGGGCTTCTGTAGCCCAGGTGTGTAAGGCAGCGACCTGGTCGACCGTGCACACTTTCACGAAATTCTACAAAGTAGATGTTCAGGCATCGGCGGATGCTTCCTTTGGCCGCAAGGTTCTTAGTGCGGCTGTTCCCTAGGGTCCCTTGTTGGGGACTCCTGGCTGTTGGGATAAGTTTTATATCCCCTGGTTTTTTGTCTTTTCCTGGGTTGTTGCTCCTGTTGAGCACTTGTTTTTTGCTGTTGCCCAGCTGGTTTCCTTCCTTTGGTAAGGTTCCTTTCCTTGATGCGGAGACTGCGTTGCCTTTCGGCGCGGATGCGTTTCCCACCCCTCATGTTTGCACTGCTTTGGGACGTCCCCATATGTGACGAATATGAAGAGGCGGCGACTGTCGGAGGACGTAAGGGAAAACTGAATTTTTGTAAAATCTTACCTGTAAAATTCCTTTCTCTGAGTCCTCCGACAGTCGCCGCCCCCGCCCCTCTTTTGGGGTTTGGTTGTATACTCTACTGCTATTCCACTAAAACTGAGATATGGTTGCAGGAAGTAGGAGGGTATTGACTGAGGGGACCACCCCTTGAGGGTGGGATATGTTAAAAGCTTTATTGTTAACATATTCTGTTGCCTAGCTACTCCTTCGGAGCAAAGTCTAATACCCCATATGTGACGAATATGAAGAGGCGGCGACTGTCGGAGGACTCAGAGAAAGGAATTTTACAGGTAAGATTTTACAAAAATTCCGTTTTTTTTTGTTTAAAAACCTCTTTTAAAAATTGGTTGAGTTTTTTTGTCATTGCTTTGTGGTAGGGTGTTGCAGTGCTTAAAGCAGTACTACAACCTCAAAGCGGTTGTAAAGGCTGTACATAATATATATAATTTTTTTTTGAACCTGAAAACATATACTATTGCACAGAGCTCGGTCCAAACCTCCTCTTCTGGGGAGTGCACCACTAATTTTTACTTTTGATTATGTAAAAAAAATTAAAAATCATGCATACGCTCAATGGCCACTTTATTAGGTACACCTATTCAATTGCTTGGTAGCACAAATTGCTAATCAGCCAATCGCATGACAGCAACTCAATGCATTTAGGTGTGGTGAAGACGACCTGCTGAAGTTCAAATCGAGTATCGGAATGGGCAAGAAAGGGGATTTGAGTGACATTGAACGTAGTGTGGTTGTTGCCAGATGGGCTGGTCTGAGTTTTTCAAAAACTGCCAATCTACTGAGATTTTCGTGCACAACCATCTCTAGGGTTTACAGAGAATGATCCAAAAAAAAAATAAATAAATAAATAAAAGTATCCAGTCACGTGCCTTGTTGATGTCAGAGGAGAATGGGCAGTCTGGTTTGAGATTACAGAAAGGCAACAGTAACTCAAATAGACTGGTTTACGCCAAATTCTGACCCTACCATCCAAATGTAGCAGCTGAAATCGAGACTGATTAGACCAGACAACGTTTTTTTCCAATCTTCTATTGTCCAGTTTTGGTGAGCCTGTGCGAATAGTAGCCTCAGTTTCCTGTTTTTAGCAGACACGAGTAGCACCCGGTGTGGTCTTCTGCAATCCATCTGCTTAAAGGTTTGATGTTTTGTGTGTTCAGAGATGGTATTCTGGATACATTGGTTGTAACAAAAGTTTTTTTCTCTATCGTCCTTTGACAGATGCAGCTCTCAATGCTTCTTCACTATTGGGTTATGCGCCACCTACAGGAGTAGACTAGGCAGTGACAACTTTTCACTCGACATGCCAATAGGGGGCTGTCCCTCACGACATACCCCAGACACACTGCTCTCAAATCCGTTTCTTGCTGCCTAGTTAAGGAGTAGGACCTAGGTTGCCCGCTGGGACTCCGGTCTCAGTTTTTATTTTTAAGAATGTTTTTTTATTTCTCTTTACTATCGTTAGCTAGTGTCAGGGGAATCCTAGTGAACTACAAGCGACAGCCGGGCTGAGTTTTCGCACTGGATAATCTAGATCCTTACGGTCTCCCAACCTGGCCAACAAACGTGAGCAGGTTGTGGTCCGCCCAGGCCTCGCTACGACACAGCCCTGGTGGATGCCTCGCCAGGATGCATCGACCTGGAACCGCCTCTTTGGCTGGCAGCGTACCCCTCTTTGGCTGGCAGCACCCCCACTCAGGGTGGGAGACGAGCTGTGTCGGAGCGGAGCCCACTCGGTCCATGGTATGGTAGTGATACAACGCCCCCCGTGTCCGAGGCAGACCTCTGTGGGGGACATGTGGGGCCCACTCCTGGGGATAACAGGGCTGTGTTTCTCTGAAAGATCCCCCTGGCCTATCAGGATAGGCCCTCCCCGCTCCCGCTAGGGGCCCAATAGTTGGTGTCTGATGCCTGTGGGGGGGTTTGCAAGTGTTACCTTGTCCTGGGGGTCCCTAAAGGTAGATTCCAGCGGCGGCCTTCCATGTATGGGGTCCTGAGCGCCTTGGCGCCATTTTAGGTGTGGGCATTGACTTCTGTGTAAGAGCAGCGGCCATTTTCCCCTTGGCTTCCTATACTTTACTATTGGCACCATTTTCCTGTAGCCTGAGGCTACACAGGCAGGGTTCAGCCTCTAGTGATGCTATGTCACTTCCTGTCAGACGTTTTTTCTCATGCTGGAGATTGACTGCAGAGTGGCTGCCTTCTTAGGGTGGTAAAGTAAGGGGTGTTTGTCCTTTGGGCATTCCTCGGGCACACTTTGCTCTTGTCAGCATTTAAGGGGGACTCAGCGCAGTATAGCCAAGCGGATCGCAATTTAAAGCGGCAGTACACCCATTTTTTTCCTTTTATTACTAAAATTGAGTCCCAAGGTGAAAATTCCCCCTCTGACTTTATTTGTGCATCCTGCCATCCGGATCGCTGTCTCTCGTGTCTGTCTGCAGCTTTAGAAACTCTGGCGTCAAAGGTAGACCTTGTGATGAAGCAAGTAGCTTCCCAAAAGCAGCCGATACCTTCTCAGTCTTCTGATTCAGAGCCTGATATGGTCGCCATGGACAATCCCATCCCTGAGGGATCCCTGTCCTCGCAGTCAGAAGGTTAGGAGGATGTGTCCTCGGCTGCAGCGTGGGAACGCGCTCTGGTCGAAGCACTGATTTGTTCAGTAAGGGAAACATTGCAACTGGATGATGAGCCCACACAGTCAGGAAAGCGGGTTGATTTTTGCTCCAGCAAAGCCCGGAAGTTGGGTCATGTGTTCCCCTGTCCCAAAGACTTTCACGATATTGTGAATGAGCAATGGCGGCGCATTAAGCACGTGCTGGTGGTGCCCAAGCGCTTCCAACGCCGTTACCCCTTTGCAGACTGTTTCCAATGGATGGACAGTGTCACCTAAGGTGGATCACACTGTTTCCCGGTTGAATAAATCTACGGTGGTACCTGTTGAAGACTCTCCGGTGTTTAAGGGCCCGGTGGATAGACGTATGGAATTCCTTTCCTGCCACCTGCATTTGTAGGCGGGCTCGCTCCTAAAACCTGTGTTCGCGTCCGCCCTGGTTTCTCAGACGGTTATGGAATGGGTCAAGGTGTTTAGGGGTAACTTGAACGCTGAGTCGGTTTCCCCGACTCTGAGCTCATTGACCAGATGGCCCAGGCCATGGTATACCTGTGTGATGTGGCCCTGGACGCGGCTCCTCTGGTTGCCAGAGTATCTAAAGTGGGGATTGCCATGCGCTGCATAGTGTGGCTAAAGAGCTGGTCGGTGGACCAGGCTTCTAAGAAAGCCTTAACGGATCTCCCGTTTTTGGGTGACAGTCTGTTGACTCCTTGGAGGAGTTAATCAAGGGCCTAACGGGGGGCAAGTGTACTCTTCTCCCCCAATCCTCAAAGGGTAAGGCACCTCATAATAAGCAGTGGCCTGCCTTCAAGGCTCACGGGTTTTTTTGTGCCTCAGGGGTGCAGGAAAAAGGCAAAAAACATTCAGAGCCTCCGGAGGGAACAAAAAGGCTTGGTCGGGTAAGCCCAAGGCTGACCAGTCCCGTTCGGCGGCCAAATCCTCCCCTGCATGAAGGGATGCCCTCACCCAGATCAGGGGTGGGAGGATGTCTGCGTTCCTTTCGGAAACCCTGGACGTCTCAGATTTCTGACAGATGAGTTCGTAAATTGATTCGTACAGGGTACAAGATCGAATTCAGGTCTCGCCCAGCAGACAGGTTCCTTCCATCAAATCTCCGCCTGTCTCAGGATCGTTTGACCGATCTTAGGGGGGCAGTGCAGGATCTTCTTGCATGGGACGTTATTGTCCCGGCTCAGCGGGACTGGTTACGGGGTTTTTACTCAAACCTCTTCACGGTACCCAGAAAGGAGGGCAAGGTACGTCTAATTCTGGACCTCAAATCGCTGAACCGCTTTGTGCGGGTGCAAAAGTTTCGGATGGAATCCCTTCGGTCGGTGGTGGCCTCTTTAAATCAAGGATTTTCTGGCCTCCATCGATTTTAAAAGATGCGTATCTGCACATCCCTATTTACGAGGGTCATCAGCGGTATCTCAGTTTTGTGGTGGCGGAGGATCACTTTCAATTTGTGGCATTGCCCTTTGGTCTTCCACTCCCAGGATCTTCACCAAGGTTTTGGCCCCAGTGTTGGCTTTGCTACGCAGGAAGGGGATTGCGATCCTCAGCTATCTGGACGATCTCCTGTTGAGAGCAAGCTCTCCTGTCGCCCTGTCGGGCGACCTGTCAATCACGGTTCAGACACTTCAGGAGTTCGGTTGGACCGTCAACTTTCAGAAGTCTGTGCTGACTCAGTCAGTGCGCCTGAACTACCTGGGCATGATCTTGGACTCCCCTCAGGCGAGGGATTTTTTCCTGGAGGAAAAACTTCAGACCTTGTAGGGTGAGATCAGGTTGCTGATGGACAATGATCTCTGCGCACGTGTATGAGGTCCTTGGGGCTGATGGTGTCGACTTTCGAGGCGGTCCCATTTGTTAAATTTCACGCAAGGCCTCTACTAACATAGATTCTTGTCAAGTGGGACAAGGACCCACAGTCCTTTTGACAGAATATGTCTAAGCCGTCTCACAAGGTTTGAGCTCTCTTGGTGGCTTCTGTCGCCTGCTCTGAGCCAGGGCAGGCCCTTTCTGCCGCTGTTGTGGACGGTGGTCCCCACGGATACCAGCCTGGGGTTGAGTATTTTACAATCTTTGTGTCCAGGGAACGTGGTCGCCGGAGGAATCATCCTTACCTATAAATGTCCTGGAGCGAAGGGCGAAAACTCTGCCTGCTCCGTTGGACGCCTCGACTGCACGACTTTCCAGTTCGGGTACAATCCTACAATGCCACGGCTATGGCCTACATCAATCAGGGGGGGCAGCAAGAGTGTCCGGGTGACCAGGGAAGTGGCTGAGATCCTGATTTGGGCCGAGGCACATGTTCCGGCTCTCTCCGCTGTTCACATTCCAGGTGTGGAGAATTGGCAGGTGGGTTACCTGAGTCGTCAAGTTCTGGATCAGGGGGAATGATCCCTGCATCCGGATGTTTTTCGTCTCCTGTGTGCCCGACGGGGAACTGCGCAGGTGGATCTGTTCACGTCTCGTCTGAACAAAAAGGTAAAGAGGTTTGTGGCCAGGGCTCGAGACGTGGTGGAGCCCTATAGCAAATATCGGCTGATTTATGCCATTCCTCTGATACAGCTGTTGTCGAGGTTCCTCTGCAGGTTGGCAGTGGAAAAGGTGACAGTGATTCTGGTGGCCCCAGACTGGCTTCGCCGGTCTTGGTTCGCAGACCTGGTAAAGATGGTCGTCGAGCTTCCTTGGCGGCTGCCTCTGAGAGAGGATCTGCTGTCTCAAGGGCCGATCTTCCATCCTGCTTTACGGTCGCTGGCTTTAACGGCATGGCTGTTGAAGGCCAGGTTTTGAGAAGGAGGTCTCTCTGATTCTGTGATTCCTACCCTGTTGAGGGCTAGAAAGATTTATCTTAAGATTTATCATCGTACTTGGAAGATGTATATTGCCTGGTGTGAAAAAAATTGCACCCTCGCTCATTTTCGGTGGCGAGGGTCTTGGCTTTCTTGCAGAAAGGAGTCGAGCAACGTTTGGCTTTAGGCACGATTAAAGAACAAATGTCGTCCTTAGCCACTTACTTCCAACGCCCGTTGGCGACTAATTCCTTGCTCCCCACCTTTATTCAAAGGGTGCGTCATCTGGCTCCTCCAAGAAGATCCCCTTTGCCTTTGTGAAATATCAATTTGGTTTTGTCTGTTCAACAGCCTCCTTTTGAAAATATTAGTGACATCTGTCTGTCTTTTGTTGTCTGAGAAGGTCGCCTTTCTGGTGGCTATCACTTCTGCCCGCAGAGTGTCTGAGATGGTGGCGTTTTCCTGTTGTTCGCTTTTATTTGGTCGTTCATAGTGATAAGGTTGTTTTCCAACCTAGTCAATCTTTCCTAAGGTGGTGTCTGCTTTCCACCTCAACGAAGATATTATTTTACCTTCGCACCGTCCTAAGCATCCCACGGCATTTGCCTTACATTCTCTGGATATGGTTCGAGCGATCAGGGTTTACCTGTCGGCCACAGAGCCTTTTAGGACATCTGATTCTCGGTTTGTCCTTACTGAGGGATCTCGTAAGGGTTCGTTTGCGTCTGCTGCGACTATATCCAAATGGATCAGGCAGACAGTTGTTCAGGCCTATTCATTGAAGGGTCAGGTTCCTTCTTTCCCTGTGAAGGCGCATTCTACTAGAGCACTGAGTGTCTCTTGGGCTTTTCGCCATCAGGCTTTTGTTATTCAAGTGTGTAATGCGGCGACTTGGTCGTCCGTACATACTTTTACAAAATTCTACAAAGTAGATTTATTGGCATCCTCGGATGCCTCCTTTGGCCGCAAGGTTTTGCAGGCTGATGTTTAAAAGCGACTTGGTTTTTTTCTCTTTACGGGGTTCAATTTTTGTTTTGGGGGTAAGCTCCTGTTGGTACAGGTTGAGCTTTTTGTTACCCAGTTGGCTACGTTTTTAACCTTGGAAATACGTTAACCGTTTTGGTTGCGTTCCCACCCCTCATGCCTATACTGCTTTGGGACGTCCCAATAGTGAAAAAGCATGCGAAGAAGAGCTGCGTCTGTCAATGGACGATGGAGAAAACTGGATTTCTCTTACGTCCTACGACAATCGCCGCCCCTTCCCAAGTCTTCACCAATGGGTATTGACCTTTGCTCCGCAGGAGTAGCAAGGCAACAAGATTTGTTAATAACAAAAGCTTTTAGCATAGACACACCCCTAGGGGCTGTCCCCTTAGTCAATACCTCCCTGCACCAGCAATGCCAACTCAGTTTGATCTTGCCTAGCTTAGGAGTAGCAGGCTTTCCTGTGCTGGGGCTTCAGTCTCAGCCTTCTACCCTTTTTTTGATTTTATTTCAAGTATTTTTCTTTTCCTTACTAGCTGTTATTTTGTCAGCTTTAGTTTAGGGATCTTCGGATGAAGATGATCATGCAGAGCTGGGTCTCGGACTGGCCGCCCTGGATCCCAGGGCTGAGGGCCAGATGGATCCCCAGCCTGCCATCGAGCGTTCAGCTAAGGTTCGCCCTGGCGCTATGAACGACCCATCCCTGTTCGCTGCAGGGATGCTGCCTGTGAGGTGGCTACCTCACTGGACGCCATTCTGTGGTCTTGTGCTGCGGTCCACTGCGTCCTGGCTGTGGCACTCCCTGTCATCCTGATAGCGGTTTGTCGCTTGAGAAGGCTCCCCACGCCATCCGGTACGGTAAGCACCTTCTATGTGGGGACCATCTGTGTGGGTGTCAGTCTGTGGCTGTGTGTACCCTCATGTCTGTGTGCTATGCGGGCTCCCTGTCAGATCCCTGTATGGATGCATGCCTTTGTGGGCTGCTAGGGGGGGGGCCCTCCCGCTCTGCTGTGAGTTCTGTGGTGCAGAATAGACCGACATGCCTGAGCGGCGACCGCTATTGCGGCCCCCATTTCTTTTTTGCAGTACTTGCTATGGATGGCCCTGTCCTGTACAGCGCTGTGTTTTGGCGCCGATTGTCGCCATTTTGGCGGGCCTCGCTCGCTCGAGCACATGTCGTCGCCATTTTCTTGTAGCCTCGATCCCTCAGCCTGAGCGGCCATTTTTGCAGAGCCTTCATAGGCTATATCAGTCAGCCGGTTATTGCATCACTTCCTCTTTCTCTGGGACAGCGATCGGTGGCAGCAGCCTGTTTTGTGCTCTCTCCAGGTTTTTTCCTTCTTTGTCCTGTCATTCCTTGCTCAGTGTTCTCTATCCCTGTGGGATCGGTGCATGCAGTAGTGTGCGGTGGGCTGCGCTCGCCGTGGTGTTAAAGGGACAGTACCCCTTTTTTTTCTTTTATTACTGTGGGCATGGATTCTCAGGATAGCAAGTTTCCCCCCGCCCTGGTGGGGGACCAGGGGGCTGCTGCACCCCCCGAGGGGGATGATCTGGCCACTGTAGTGGCATCCTTAGTGTCTCAGGTGCAGATGCTGATGGCTGAACGATCCGCAAAAAGGGCCAGGTTATCCATTTCCTCGGATTCAGAGGGCGATGTGGCTGCTGGGGCTGGCGTGCCCTTCTCAGGGTCTCGCTCATCTCTGGACCTCGTGGGGTCTGAGGGGGAGGTGGAGGTGGAAGGGGTTGATACTTCTCCCCCTGGCTCGCCTGAAGAGCTTGCACTCATGGATGAGCTGATCGCCTCCATTAAGGATACTTTGCACTTGGAGGATGAGCCCGCTCCTCCTACTAGGGTGTCCTCCTTTGGGACGCAAAGGACCCGCAAATCTGCACAGGTTTTTCCCTGCCCTGCTGAATTTCACCATACGGTTAATGAGCAGTGGCGCACTTCAAAGAAGCCCTTTACAGTGCCGAATAAGTTTAAACTGCTTTATCCATTCGCGCCATCCACCGACGAGCGTTGGTGTGTGGCGCCTCAGGTGGATCACGCGGTAGCCGTTTTAAACAATGCTACTGCGATTCCTTCTGAGGATACCCCGGTTTTCTGGGACCCTACGGACAGGAGATTGGAGTCTCTTGCCTGTCATGCCTAAAAGGGCTGCTGGTTCTATGCTAAAACCTATTTTTGCTTCGGTTATGGCGGCCCAGGCGGTTGCCGATTGGACGAAGGTGCTCAGGCGCACCCTGGTGGCTGCTTCGGCTCCGCTTTCCACATTGGCCATGGTGGATCAAATCCATCAAGGCGTCATGTACTTGTGTGATGCGGACTTGAATTTGGCTCTTTTGGCTGCACGCCTGTCTGGCGTGGCGGTGCTCAACCGTCGCCTGATATGGCTGAAGAATTGGTCTGTGGACCAATCTTCTCGCAAGACGTTGGCGGATTTTCCCTACGTGGGATCTCGCCTCTTTGGCGAGGCTTTGGATACTCTGATTAAGGGTGTTACTGGGGGCAAGAGTACTCTTACCCCAGAATCCCAAACACAAGTCTTTCCGTGGCAAACGGAACCCCTCGTTTAGGCCCTCCCAGGGGTCCTTTCGTGCCTTTCGGTCACAATCCAAGGGCAAGCCCTTCAAGGGCCAGGGCTCCCAGAAGAAGCCGTGGGCGGGTAAGCAAAAATCCGGCCAGTCCGGTTCAACCACCCACGCTAGTTCCGCCTGAAGGGACGCCCTCACCCGTTTCCGGGGTGGGGGGACGTCTGCGCGGTTTCCTCCAACCTTGGCTGATCCGCATTCAGGACAGATGGGTTCAGGAAATAGTTTGATCTGGTTACAAGATCGAATTTCTCTCTCGGCCGCCGGGCAGATTTTTTCCCTCAAATCTTCAGCTGTCTCCGGAGCGGTTGCGGGATCTGCACCTGGCGGTGCGGGACCTGCGGAAATAAGGAGTGGTGGTCCCGGTGCCTCATCGGGACAGATTTCGGGGGTTTTACTCCAATCTGTTCACTGTGCCCAGAAAGGGGAGGGCAAGGTGCGTCCGATTCTGGATTTGAAAGCTCTAAACCGCTTTGTGCGGGTGCGCAAGTTCCGCATGGAATCCCTGCGCTCGGTGGTGGCTGCCCTGAGTCCGGGGGAGTTCATGGCCTCCATCGATCTGAAGGATGCGTACCTACACATCCCCATCTTCGAGGGTCATCAACGGTACCTTCGATTCGCCATTGCGGAGGAACACTACCAATTCGTGGCGTTACCTTTCGGTCTCGCTTCGGCTTCCGCGGGTTTTTACCAAGGTGCTGGCGCCGGTCCTGGCCCTGTTGCGGGCACAGGATATTGCGGTCTTGGGGTATCTGGACGATCTCCTCATACGGTCAACTGCCAGCAAGAGCCTGATGGCCGACCTGTCTACCACGGTGCAGACGCTGCAAGAGTTCGATTGGACCATAAACTTTCCGAAGTCGACTCTGTGTCCTTCGGTTCGCCTTCCCTATTTAGGGATGGTTCTGGACTCTGTACAGGCAAAGGTTTTCCTTCCGGAGGACAAACTCCGGACGCTTCAGGACGAGGTCGGGGCCCTCAGGGCCAACCACAGCTCGCCCCTCCGGACATGCATGAGATGTCTGGGGTTGATGGTCTCAGCCTTCGAGGCGATTCCCCTTTGCCCAGTTTCACACGCGGGGTCTCCAGGCGGAGAGATTCTGGTGAAGTGGGACGGGCGTCCGCAGTCCTTGGATCTGCGGATCTCGTTGAGCCACCGCACCAGACAGTCTTCTGTGGTGGCTCCAGTCCCCGGCAGTGTTGGGTGGCAAGTCTTTTCGTCCATTGCTGTGGACGGTGGTCACCACGGATGCCAGCCTGACGGGCTGGGGTGGTGTCCTGGGCAATCTGTCCGCCCAGGGGACATGGTCGGAGGAGGAGTCCTCCCTTCCAATCAACATTCTGGAATTGCGAGCGATAAAGCTTTGCCTTCTGCAATGGTCGGCACGGCTTCAGGGCCGTCCGGTTTGGGTTCAGACGGACAATGCCACCGCGGTGGCCTACATCAACCATCAAGGGGGCACCAGGAGTCCCCGAGCGGCTCGAGAAGTGGCCGACATTCTGTCTTGGGCCGAGACGCACGTCCCGGCGATAACGGCAGTTCACATTCCGGGGGTGGAGAACTGGCAGGCAGATTATCTGAGTCGCCAAACCCTGGACCAGGGGGAATGGTCCCTTCACCCGGATGTCTTCCAGATGTTGTGCGTGAAGTGGGGTTCCCCAGATGTGGACCTGTTCGCGTCTCGTCTAAACAACAAGGTGGAAAGGTTCGTGGCAAGGACGCGCGATCCTCTGGCGGACGCCTCAGACGAGTTAGTGGCGCCCTGGCATCAGTATCGTCTGATGTATGCCTTTCCACCGATTCAGCTGCTGTCCAGGCTCCTTCCCAGGTAAGCCACGGAACCGCTCACGGTGATTCTGGTGGCACCGGACTGGCCTCGCCGGTCTTGGTACGCAGACCTCGTAAATCTAGCAGTCGACGCTCTGTGGCGTCTGCCGCTTCGAGAAGACCTCCTGTCTCAAGGGCCGATATTCCATCCTGCTTGACAGTCGCTGGCTTTAACGGCCTGGCTGTTGAAAGCCAGGTCCTGAAGGACAGAGGTCTCTCCCCTGAGGTCATTCCCACTTTGATTAAGGCTAGAAAAGCCTCTTCGGGAAAGATTTACTACCGTACTTGGAAAGCATACTTTGCCTGGTGTGAGTCAGGGGGTTTTCCCCTCGCTCGTACTCAGTGTCCAGAGTGTTGGCTTTCCTCCAAACTGGAGTGGACCAGCGTTTGGCGTTGGCCACGATTAAAGGCCAGATTTCTGCTCTGGCCGTCCTTTTTCAGTGCCCTGTGGCGTCAAACTCGTTGATCCGCTCTTTTGTTCAAGGGGTGCGCCATTTGGCCCCTCAGCGGAGGGAGCCTTTGCCCCCTTGGGACTTGAACCTGGTTCTGTCCGCGTTGCAACATGCTCCTTTTGAAAAGATCAGGGAGATCTCGTTGCCTCTGTTGTCCAAAAAGGTGGCCTTTTTGGTGGCGATCACTTCGGCTCACAGTGTGTCGGAGCTGGCGGCTTTGTCCTGCAGCTATTCCTACTTGGTGATCCACAAGGATAAGGTGGTCTTGCGACCTATCCCGTCCTTTCTCCCGAAAGTGATCTCAGATTTTCACCTTAATGAGGAAATTGTCTTGCCTTCGCTCTGCGCGAAGCCAAAGCATCCTAAGGAGGTTGCCTTACATTCATTGGATGTTGTCCGGGCGATCAGGGTTTACCTGTCGTCCACTAAGCCTTTTCGCAAGGCGGATTCCCTCTTTGTCCTTCCTGAGGGACCTCGGAAGGGCATGGCGGCGTCGGCTGCGACTATCTCCAAATGGATTAGACAAACCATTGTGCAGGCCTATGCCTTGAAGGGGAAGGTCCCTCCCTTCCCTATGAAAGCGCACTCTACCAGGTCTTTGAGTACATCTTGGGCTTTCCGGCATCAGGCTTCTGTGGCCCAGGTGTGTAAGGCGGCGACTTGGTCGTCCGTTCACACCTTCTCAAAGTTCTAGAAGGTGGATGTTCAGGCATCGGCTGATGCCTCCTTTGGCCGTAAAGTTCTCACTGCGGCAGTGCCTTAGGGACCCCTGTTTTTTTTGGCGTCTTTGGCTGATGGGGTGTTTTACCCCTGGGTTGTTGCTCCTGTTGAGCACGTTTTCCTGTTGCCCAGTTGGTTCTCTTACTGTGTGTAAGGTTCCTTTCTCTGATGTGGGTACTGCGTTGCTTTTCTGCGGCTGCGTCTCCCACCCCTCAGGTCTACACTGCTTTGGGACGTCCCATTGATGAAGACTTGGGAAGGGGCGGCGACTGTCAGAGGACGTAAGAGAAAACTGAATTTTTGTAAAATCTTACCGTAAAATTCCTTTCTCTGAGTCCTCCGACAGTTGCCGCCCCCCCGCCCCTCTTTTGGGGTTTTTGCGTACTCTTATTGCTATGCTACCAAACGGAGTTGGGAATGCTGGTGCAGGGAGGTATTGACTAAGGGGACAGCCCCTAGGGGTGTGTCTATGCTAAAAGCTTTTGTTATAACAAATCTTGTTGCCTAGCTAGGAGCGGAGCAAAGGTCAATACCCATTGGTGAAGACTTGGGAAGGGGCGGCGACTGTCGGAGGACTCAGAGAAAGGAATTTTATGGTAAGATTTTACAAAAATTCAGTTTTTTGTAAGAACTTACCGTAAAATCCTTTTCTCTGAAGTCCATTGACAGCCGCAGCACCCGCCCCTCTATTTTGGGGATGGTTGTGTCTTTTCACTGCTTGCTACGAAACTGATATGAGTATGAGAGCACAGTGTGTCTGTGGTTATGTTGTGAGGGACAGCCCCTATAGGCGTGTCTAGTGAACACTTTTCACTGCCTAGTCTACTCCTGTAGATGGCGCATAACCCAATAGTGAAGAAGCATAAGAGCTGCGTCTGTCAATGGACTTCAGAGAAAAGGATTTTACGATAAGTTCTTACAAAAATCCAGTTTTTAACCTGTTTAACTCTGGAAGGTTTAACCCCCTTTCATGACCAGATCATTTTTTGCGATATGGCACTGGGTTACTTTAACTGACAATTGCATGGTCATGTGACACTGTGCACAAATACAATTTATATCCTTTTTTTCCCCCCCACAAATAGCTTTCTTTTGGTGAGATTTGATCACCTCTGTGGTTTTATTTTTTGCTATTAACAAAGACCCTGCTATAAAACACATCTAATAAAAAAAAAAAAATAAATGTAAAAAATCGAATTTCTTCATTAATTTAGGCCAATATGTACTCTGCTACATATTTTTGACAAAAAAAATCTTAATAAGCGTACATTGCTTGGTTTGCGCAAAAGTTATAGCGTCTACAAACTATGGGATATTTATGAAATTTTTTACTTTTTTTTTTTTTTTTTTTTTTTTTTTTTTTACTAATGACTTTTCTAGCGGGACATTGTGGCAGACAAATCGGACACTAAGTGACATTAGTGATTTATGCTAAAGTGATTTATGCTAAAAATATGCAGTCACTGTATTAAGAACACTGGCTGGGAAGGGGTTAACATCAGGGGCGATTAAAGAGTAAATGTGTTTCTAGGGAGTGCTTGCTAACACTGTGGTGGGTGCTATTAATGTGGGAAGGCAGAGATCTGTGTTCCTGCTTTGTAGGAACACAGGATCACAGCCTTCCCTTGTCACAGAACAGCAATCTGCCTGGTTTACATAAGCAGATCGCCGTTCTGCTTGTGTCCTGAACAATCGCCAGTTGCCTGGCTCCCGCTGTGTCCAATCAGAGCGGGAGCGTTTCGCCGGCGGCGCACAAGTGCCCTAGACTCGGAAAAGCAGAATGACATACCTATACGTGATTCTGTGAACAGTACTGCTACCCCACAGTGTAAGTGCAAGAGGTTAATATATTTTTCAGTCTCAAACATAATAAAGAAAACTGCACTGTTTTCTCTTTTTTGCAAATGGGTTGGGACCATTCACACCAGTCACATGCGTTTTAACACACCTTGTATTAAGGCAGCCCATTTTTTTTTTTTTTTATTGCACCACATTTTTTTTTTTTTATTGCACCACAACAGACCTAAAATCCTTTATGCAGCATGTTGCATATGAAAGTGTTGTGGTGCATCACTATAATACAATGGTATTAATGAGCCCCTTGACTTTAATACAAGGGCATATCTAGAGCACTAAAGTATCAATGTCAGAAGTTAAGTACATCTTGTTAATGTAATGAACTCTAAAAATATGAATTAAATAAACTTCCTTTATCAGTAATTTGAAGTGTTATGGGACTACGTTTGATTTGTTTCTTAGGTATCGTTCATAGTGACTTGAAGCCTGCAAACTTTTTGATTGTTGATGGCATGCTTAAACTAATAGACTTCGGAATTGCTAACCAAATACAGCCAGATGTGACTAGCATTGTTAAAGATTCTCAGGTAATTATCCCATAAAAATATACTGCCATTTCCATCACCGTTTTGAATGTTTGTGTGATTTTCTGACAGGCAATCTACTTCACATACCTTGTGTATCTTTATAAACCTCAACATGTAATTACAAACGTGCTCTGCTTGTTTTAATAGGTTGGCACAATCAATTATATGCCACCTGAGGCTATCAAAGATAATACTTCTTTTGCCGAAAATGGAAAGCTAAGTTCCAAGGTAAAATGTAATTTCTGGTTTAATTTTCTTGATCACCTCTACAATCCTTTTGTTTTTGGCTTCTTTCCTTTTTTGCTATCTGGAGACATCAATGTTTTGTGAGTTTCATCTTCTAATTAAAAACTTAAGCCACGTACTTACAGGCTGAATGCTGGGCGGCATTGACCGGTTCAATAGAAACTGGCCGACATTCAGCCCGTGTACTGCAGCCGCTAATGGCTTTTTTCCTTTTTTTTTTTTTTTTTTCTCTACATTTTTTACTTTTATTTTTTAAATACTTTAAAATGCACATGTTAACGCACTATAGCTAGAATATATGCCCCTAATGAAGGCCAGGCTACCTTTTTTCCAAAACTTTTTGGGAGTTCCTACAATACCATTCCCCACATATTCTAGGTGGGGACTTCAATCTGATTTCTCTTACATCCTCTGACAGACGCAGCCCTCCATAGTTTCTTCGCCAATGGGGTAATGCGCCATCTACAGGAGTAGACTAGGCAGTGAAACTTTTCACAAACTTTTCACCTGACACGCCTATAGGGGCTGTCCCTCATGACATTACCCCAGACACACTGTGCTCACTTATCAGTTTCTTGCTGCCTAGTGAGTAGGACCTAGGTTTCCCTGCTGGGAATTCGGTCTCAGTTTTTATTTTCTTTTGTAAATTTTTATTTCTCTTTACTCAATATCACTAGCTAGTGTCAGGGGGATCCTCCTGGTGAACTACAAGCGACAGCCGGGCTGGGGTTTCGCACTGGATAATCTAGATCCTTATGGTCTCCCAGCCTAGCCAACGAGCGTGAGCAGGTTGTGGTCCGCCCAGGCCTCGCCACGACAGCCAGCCCTCATGTCTCTGTCAGCAGCAGTAGAAAACTCTGGCGTTCAAACTGGATCTTGTGATATTACAAGTTGCTATCCAAAAACGGCCGATGCCCCCTCAGTCCTCTGAATCAGAGCCTGATGTGGTTGCCACGGACACTGCCCTCCCTGAGGGATCCCTGTACGGCGAGGAGGATGAGTCCCCCCCCCCTCAGCTGTGGCGCGGAAACGCGCTTTGGTGGAAGAACTGATTTGATCAGTAAGGGAAACATTGCATGTAGATGAGCCCACACAGTCAGTTACAGCAGGTTGTCTTCGGCTCCAGCAAAAGCCCAGAAGTCGGCTCAGGTTTTGCCTTGTCCCAAGGATTTTCACAATAGCTTTTTGGAGCAATGGCGAAGCATTGAGCACATGCTGGTGGTGCCCAAGCACTTTAAGCGCCGTTATCCCCTTACACAGTGTCACCTGAGGTGGCTCACACTGTTTCCCGGATGATTAAATCCACTGTTTCCCGTGGAAGACTCCCCGGTGTTTCAGGACCCAATGGACAGGCGAATGGAATCCCTTTCTCGCCACCTGCACATGTTGGCGGGTTCGATTCTTAAACCTGTATTCGCCTCTGTCCTGGTTTTTCAGGAGGTTACGGAATGGGTCAAGGTGCTTAAGAGCAACTTGAACGCTGAGTCGGTTCCTCCAACTCTAATTGAGCTCACGGATCACATGGCCTAGGCCGTGGTATACCTGGGTGATGCGGCCCTGGACGAGGCCCCTCTGATTGCCAGAGTGTCTGCGGTGGGGGGCGCAATACGCTGCATGGTGTTACTGAAGAGCTGGTCGGTGGACCAGGCTTCTAAGAAGGCCTTGGCTGATCTTCCCTTTTTTGGGCGAACGCCTTTTTGGTGACTCCTTGGATGAGTTCAGCAAGGGTCTAACAAGGGGGCTTTTTCGTGCCTCGGGGGCGCAGGAACATGCAAAACCATTCAGAGCCTCCGGGGAAAACAAGAAGACTTGGTCAGGTAAGCCCAAGGCCGGTCAGTCCGGTACGACGGACAAGTCCTCCTTTGCATGGAGGGACGCCCTCACCCGGTTCAGGGGTGGGGGGACATCTGCGTTACTTTCGGAAACCCTGGACGTCTCTGATTTTAGACAGATGAGTTCATAAATTGATTAGTACAGGGTACACGATCGAATTCAGGTCTCGCCCAGCAGACAGGTTCCTTCCGTCAAATCTCAGTCTGTCTCCGGATCGTTTGACCGATCTTAGGGGGGCAGTGCAGGATCTTTTTGCATGGGGCGTTATTGTCCCGGCATCTCAGCGGGACTGGTTTCAGGGTTTTTACTCAAACCTGTTCACGGTGCCCTGGAAGGAGGGCAAGGTGTGTTTCTGGACCTCAAATCGCTGAACCGCCTTGTGCTGGTACAAACGTTTCAGATGGAATCCATCCGGTCAGTGGTGACGTCTTTGCAACAAGGACTTTCTGGCCTCCATCGATTTAGAAGATGCGTATCTGCACATTTCTATTTTCGGGGGTCACAACGGTATCTCTGTTTCGTGGTGGCGGAGGAGCACTAACAATTTGTGGCATTACCCTCCCATTGTCTTCACCGAGATTTTGGCCCAGGTGCTGGCTTTGCTCCGCAAACTGGGGGTTGCGGTCCTCGGCTATCTGGACGATCTGTTAAGGGCGAGTTCTTGTGCCACCCTGTCGGCGACCTGGCATTCACAGTTCAGACGCTTTCAGGAGTTAGGGTGGACCGCCGACTTCCTGAAATCTGCCCTGACTCCGTCGGTATGACTGGGTTATCTGGGCATGGCCTTGGACTCCGCTAAAGCGAGGGTCTTTCTCTTACGTCTTCTGACAGAAACAGCCCTTCCAAGTTTCATCACTATTGGGTAATGGCGCCCTCTGCAGGAGCAGGCTCGGTAGTGAAACTTCATCAATAAAACTTCACTAGACACACCTTTAGGGGCTGTCACTCCAGACATTACCCCTAGACACATTGAGCTTACTAATCAGTTTCTTGCTGCCTAGCTCAGGGGTAGGACCTAGGATAATCTGCTGGGACTCCGGTCTTTTTATTTTTCTTTGAAAAAATGTTTATTTTATTTTCCTTACTCACTATCGCTAGTTAGTCAGGGGGATCCTCCTGGAGAACTATAAGCGACAGCCGGGCTGGGCTTCGCACTGGATAATCTAGATCCTTATGGTACCCCAGCCTGGCCTACGAGCGTGTGCTGGTTGTGATCCGCCCAGGCCTCACCACAATGGTGCCCCGACGGATGGAGACGTGCCTGCGGAGAAACTTCACCGGGACGCATCAACCTGGAACGCCCATTATTGACTTACAGCACCCCCACTCAGGGTGGGAGGCGAGCTGTATCTGAGCGAAGCCCGCGGTCCATGGTATGGTGAGTGCTGCTACCCCCTCGTGTCCTTAGGACAGTCCTCTGGGGGGGAGGGGGGGTGTGGACCCACTCCTGGGGATGGCAGAGCTGTGGTCTCTGTGAGATCCCCCCCTGGCCGGTCTGGACGGATCCTGCCTCCCTGCTCCTTATGGGGGGCGCTCTAGCGGCGTCCACTGCATGGGGGGGGGATGTAGGGCCCCTACCTTGTCCTGGGGGGACTTCCTGTAGTGAATTCCTGCGGTGGCCTGGGTTCCTGATTGTCAGCGCCATTTTCGGCCGCCATTTTGGGTGAGGGCAAGCCTGGCTGCATCAGTTTAAGGACAGCAGCCATTTTTTGCACTGCTGTGTGCTTTTTTGGTGCCGTTTTCGGCTCCATCTTGGATGTGGGCAAACTACATTGTGAGGGCAGCAGCCATTTTTCCCTGTGCTTCCCCTATACTTTCTATTGGCAACCATGTTTGTGAAGCTCAGGGCACTTATTGGCCTCTAGTGAATTTGGTCACCTTCTGCAGCCAACTTTCTCTTGCTGCAGAGAAGCGTGGAGAGCAGTTTGTCTTTTCTCTCTGGCACTGTAAGGTGATTTATGATGTTTTGGGCATTTCCCTTAGACACATTTGCTTTATCAGTTATCTGATTGTATTAAAGGGGACTCTAGCAGCAGCGTGGGATCGCGTTGCGGACCGCAATTGCCAATTTAAGGGCCAGCGTTCCTTTTTTGTATTTCTGCCAAAATGGAGTCCCAGAGTGATAATTTCCCCACTGATCTTCTTTGTACATCCCGATCACCTTCCCTAGCTTCTTTATCTGCAGCCATTGAAACTTTGGCGTTCAAAGTTGATCTTGTCATGTCACAAGTAAATATTCAGAAAAGGCCGATGCCCTCTTAGTCTTCAGATTCAGAGCCTGATATGGTTGCCAGACACTGCCCTCCCTGAGGGATCCCTGTCCGCACACTCTGGGGGTGAGGAGGATGAGTCCTCCTCCGCTGCAGCACGGGAACGCACTTTGAAGCACTTGTTTGCTCCGTCAGGGAGATTTTGAACATTCAAAACAAACAGGTGCTGCGCCAGAAAAATGAATAGTGAATATGTCAAAAAAAATATGTATTATGACAATATGTGTAAATAATAAGCAAACTCAATGACCTTAAATCCTAAGTGCTTCCCAATATCACACAAAAAAAATCAGAAAATAAATAAGTGTCAATAAATCAATATGTGCATACACTCAAAATCATGAAATTAAATGTCCATAAATAGGTGCATTCCAATCCTCAAAGTAATGGCCACCACAGACGTGATTAATATATGATATTGTGCTTCACTTCACCGCCACCAGAGATCAAAGCCTCTCACCTTAAGATTTGACCCAGAACAATGAGTCAAAAACAGCTTTTTTAATCCGCTGCTGTCACAGGCAGATGTTGGCAAATGGTAAGGAGGTCTCAGACGGATGCACAGGGACAAGGTAACAGCGATGGTGCCGCTTTCACACAGGGCACATAGAGATCACCACATAAAGCAAAGAAGCAAAAAGAAATCTAATGCTCTCCGTGCGGATAAGCTGGTAACAGCCATTTATTAAAATCAATATACTCCCAAACAGCCACTTGGAGTCATGTTTGTAACAATGAGATCGCACAGCTGAGAGGATACACTGAGCAGCAGGGAAAGCTCCGCCCCCCTATACGCGTTACGTCTAAGCCTATTGGGCGATGACTTCAGCAGTAGAGGTCTGGTTTGAATTACTTATATTGTGGAAGTGGATAACACTATCTGGTGGTGGCTGCCAGATATTTTTTTCAAAAAATCTTTTTCTATTTATTTTACATAACTGCGCTGATAGCTTTTTGCACAGACTTTGAACATTGATGATGAGCACACCCAGTCAGGTAAGCGCTTTGTCTTCGGCTCCCGCAAAGCCCTGAAGTCGGGTCAGGTTTTTCCCTGCCCCGAGGAGTTTCACGATATCGTGAACGAACAGTGGCGACGCGTTAAGCACGTGCTGGCGGTGCCCAAGCGTTTTCAACGCCGCTACCCTTTTGCGGACCCAGTTTCCAATCGCTGGACGGTGTCACCTAAGATGGACCACATTGTTTCCAGGTTGAATAAATCCACGGTGGTGCCCGTGGAGGACTCCCCGGTGTTTAAAGACCAGATGGACATGTGCGTGGAGTCTTTCCCGCCAAATGTACTTGGTGGCGGGCTCGCTCCTCAAGCCTGTGTTCGGGGTCTGTGCTGGTTTCTCAGATGTTTACGGAATGGATCAATGTGCTTAAGAGCAACTTGCTGGCTGAGTGTTCCTCCGACTCTCATCGAGCTCACGGACCAAATGGCCCAGGCTATTGTGTATCTGTGTGACGCGCCCCTGGACGAGGCTCCCCTGGTCGCATGGCTGTTGGCGGTGGGGATTGCCCTCCGCTGCATGGTTTGGCTGAAGAGCTGGTCGGCAGACAAAGCCTCTAAGAAGACCATATCTGATATCCCCTATTTGGGGCAACGCCTTTTTGGGGACTCCTAGGATGAGATTGTCAACAGGAGGTAAGAGTACCCTTCTGCTTCAATCTGCAAGAGGTAAGGCACCCCGAGGTAAGCGGGGACAGTCCTTCAAGTGCCTCGGGGGCACAGGAAAAAGATAAACCCGTTCAGAGCCTCCGGAGAGGACAAGACGGATGAGCCAGACACTAGCCAGTCCGGTTCAGCACATGATTCCTCTGCATGAAGGGACACCCTCACCCGATTTGGGGGTGGGGGAATGTCTGTGTTGCCTTCTGGAACCCTTGGCTTCTCTGGTTCAGGACTTATGGGTTCACAAACATTTAGTTCAGGGTTTAGGACCGTATTCGGTCTCTCCCGACAGACAGGCTCTTTCCGCCATGTCTCCATTTATCTCCGGGATCGTTTGTGGGATCCCAGGGAGTTGGTGCAGGCTCCACCTACGCAGGGTGTAGTGGTGCCGGTTCCTCGGCAGGAAAGGTTTTGGGTTTTTTTTCTTCGCCCCTGTTCCCGTTGCCCGGGAACCCTGAGTCTTCACCAAGGTTTTTGCCTTGTTCCCGCACGAAGGGATTGCGGTTCTCGGGTATCTGGACGATTTCCTGTTGAGCGGGTTGTCACCCGACCCTGTTGGGCGATCTGTCGATCTTCTTTACCGATCAGTCTCTGCCTGCTCCTTTTGGACACCTCGGCTGCACAGTTGCCTGCTGGTTTGAGTTCAAACCGACAATGCCATGGCTGTGGCTTACATCATTCATGAGAGGGCACCTGGAGTGCCCGGGTGGCCAAGGAAGTGGCTGGGATTCTGACTTGGGCTGAGGCGCACGTTCCAGCTATCTCCACTGTTCACATTCCTGGAGTGGAGAACTGTCAGGCGGACTATCTGAGTCATCAGTCCTTTGATCAGGGGGAATGGTCCCTGCATCCGGAGGTGTTTCGTCTCCTGTGTGCCCGGGGGGGGGGGGGGGGGGGACGACTCTGGACGTGGATCTGTTCGCGTCTTGTCTCAACAGAAAAGTTCGGGGCCAGGGCTCGAGATCCTCTAGCCGACGCCACGGACGGGTTGGTGATGGCTTGGCACTGGTATCGGCTGATTTCTGCCTTTCCCCCGATTCAACTTTTGTCCAGGTTCCTCCGCAGGTTGGCGTTGGAACAGGTGCAAGTGATTCTGGTGGCACCAGACTGGCCTCACGGTCTTGGTACACAGACCTCGTAAAGATAGTCGTCGAGCCTCCCTGAAATTGGTTGTCCAGAGTGTCGGGAGGCTACAACGCTGTGCGTCATAAATTTGCTTTTATCAAACAAGTTTAAGCCCTAATGGATACATCAGGATCTGGGTAGCATGAAGCGGGGTCAGAAATGCCGGGGGGGGGGGGGGGGGACTCTGAATTTTTGTTTGGGGTTAGGGGGCCAGGGAAGGAAGAAATTGTTTCTTACATGCTGCCTGAAAGGCTTGTAAGGTAGAGCCTATCTGAGGGCGGTTTATGCAATCCTTCAGGGTTAGGTTAGGTTTTATCCATGGTAAATGGCGTACCAGGATCTTAGAGAGCGAGTCCTCTGTCACCCAGGCTTTAGTGCTTGTATGGACATGCCAGTCTATCACTCTAGCAAGGTGGCAGAACCAATAATATTTTTCTATCCGGAAGGCAGATACCGCCTTTCAGTTTGAGAATTGTTAATCTATCTCAGCTCAGCCGGGAGCGTTTTTAAAAGCCATAAAAAAGCTAGTGCAAATCTGTAAGATGTGAAGAAAGTCTGAGGGATTTTGATAGGTAGTCAGCAAGAGATGATCCTTGGTAACGCATTCGCTTTAATAATGGCTTTTCTCCCAAGCCATGAGAGAGGTCCAGGAGCCCGTTTCTGTAGATCTTGATTAAGAACTTTTAAGATCGGAACAAAATTTTCAGTCTAGAGATCAAGGTATGTTATGGCATGTGGGTTCCATCCAAAATTATTTTGGCATTGTAGTAGGGTGGGATACGTTTAAAGCCTGGGATTTAGAGAAGTGAATTTATAGGTCCGATAATGTTTTAAATAGGGTGAAAGTAAATTGGGAATTGTTGATATAGGATTCATAAGAAACAGCAAAATATCCTCAACGTAGGCAGCTAATTTGCTTGTGTGGCCAGTTTTTTCGACCCCCCCCCCCCCCTTTATATCCGGGTTGGCTCTCAAACTACGGAGTATGGGCTCTAGTGCAAATACAAAGATGAGGGGAGATAAGGGGCAGCCCTGGCGTGTACTATTCGAAATAGAGAAAGCATCTGACAGATGCCCATTAACATGGACTTTGCCTGTGGGTGTAGAGTACAATGCTAGAATGAAATTTAGCATATGATTGCGGAAGCCAAGTGCTTTAAGGGCCTCTGTCATGTAATTCCAGGCAACTGTTGAACGCATTCTTCGCGCCAAGCGATTAAAAAGAAGCCAGGTCGACAGGACGAGGTTAACCAATGATGTACGCTAATTGCTCTAAGGGTGGTATCCCTTGCTTCCCGGCCCAGGATGAAACTGACTTGATCTAGGGATATTGGTTTTGGGAGTAAAGGAAGTCGGGGGTGGGCTAGTATTTTTGCGTAGATCTTTACGTCAACATTGAGAGAGATTGGTCTATAGTTAGAGACCATGGAAGATCTTTGTTTGGTTTTGGTATCAGTTATATGGGTTTCTAGAAATTCTTGACCCGGGGACACTAGTGAAAAGAATAAATTGAACGTTCTTAGAAAGTGAAGAAGTAGGGTGTCTGTAAAATATTTATAGTAGCCAATTGTTAGCCCGTAAGGGCCTGGGCTTTCCCTGGTTTAATTTTTTTTAGAACTCTAATGGTTTCTTCAGTAGATAGTGGGCGTTTTAATTTCTGAGGCTTCAGAGGATGTAGCTCCTCTAATAGCTCGCTCCTTGCTTGTAATAATTGGTCAAATTTAGCGGCTACGGATTGTTTATGGGATAGTTCAAAGGAATGAACACACGCCAAGGAATGAAAGAAATGAACACACGCCAAGAGTTCGGTAATCCAGGTTTGTTTCTTTTTCTTACGTTTGGAGTCTATTGATATAAATTCTCCTAATGACACATTTGTGTGTGGCCCATTGTGTTAGGAGAGGAGTTTCAGGAGTCTGTTTTTTTTTTTTTTTTAAGAGAAACATTGTTGTAGGCGTTTATCCTCGTCAAGGTAAAGGGGTCGGTAAGTAGAGTTGTCAAGATGCTAAATCGACGATCGCGTTATTTTATCTGGGAAGGTCTAAGTTATGGAAATTGGGTTATGGTTCGGAAGGAACATAGGATCAATTGAGGCATTTGAGAGGCATTGGAGGTCGCTCTGAGTGCTAAAGAAATAATCTTTCTCAGTGTATCTATTATGCAGTGGAGTGAAAAAGGTGAAGTCTTTAGTGTTGGGATGTAGAGTACGCCATGTGTCAAGTAAATTGCTGAGTTGCACTTTTATTGCACGTAGACAGAGAATGGTGGGGAGCTGAGAAAATGGCATCATCCCAAATGTAAATAGCGCAAAGGGAACCCTCCAAGGAAGCTGGACTATTATAGGCAAAATCAGACAACAGTCAAAAAATGAATATATTTATAAAAAGTATACATTTTATTACACAACAGAATAAAATTGTCCAAAGGACAAAACCGGTATAGGGCTAAATTGTATGGAAATTGGAAGCAACACATAGACCAGCAAAGATCTCTATAAAAACCATGGGTAAAGCATCCGACCCGTTTCGAGACTTCAAATTGCTCCTCTTCAGGGATGCTCCCATATAAGTAAACCTAGAGATTCTAAAATCTAAAATAAAGCAATAACTACCATGTATATAAATGTTCAACTGAATATATGCATCAATATGTGTCAGGGTGTGACATGCATAGTGCCAAAAACAACTGACCAGATCCATGTGGTATGCTAAATGTACAGAACTAGCCAAAACTTAAAACCAAGAGAATAAAGGGTCATCTACATTGCCCTGGAAAAAAAGGGAGGAGGTTGAAGGTGGTGACCCACCTAAGGTCCCCACAGAAGCTGATGCCACTGGGGGTGAAAATGGAGACCAAACATCCTGACGAGGCCTGAAGGCTGCAAAAAAATGAAAAAATATATGTATAGTCAAAAGACTAAATAGGCTAGACTATAAATAGAGAAAAGATTTTTTCTGTTGTAATAAAATTTATACATATTCATTTATAAATTATTTTTTTTTTTTTTTTTACTGTTGTCCGAGTTTTGCCTATAATAGTCCAGCTTCCTTGGAGGGTTCTCTTTGCTCTATTTTATTGCATGCAAGGCTCTGTGTGGTAGCCAGGATGATCCAGAGGAGGTATCCTGTAAGGGGGTGAGAGCTAAATTAAAATCGCCACCCAGAATTAAGATCCCTGATTGAAAGGACGAGAGGAGCTGTAATGTGGTGCAGAAGAAGTGTACGTGGTGCAGAAGAAGTGTACGTGGTGCTGGTTGGGTGCATACATGTTCGCTTAAGTGATAGGTCTGCCAAAGAGTTCCCCTTTTTAGAAATAAGGATCGACTGTGATCATCCCTAAGGGTGTCCATAATCTGGAGAGGGCAATTTTTAGAGAAGGATGGAAACCCCCTTGTATTTGGAAGTTTGAGGCGTGAAATACGGTGGGGTAGTGAGTGTTAGCGTTTAGGAATAGCATCCGATCTAAAATGAGTTTCTTGGAGGAAAATCAGGTCTGCCTGATTTTTTGCATAAGGATAAGAGTTTGGAGCATTTTTGGGTACATTAAGACTTTGTGCGTTTGAATAGAGATTGACCATTGGGTGAATTGCATAGAATTTGAATTAGCAATTGCAGACACTGTGGTGCAATAAAAACATTGGAGAAAGGGAGGGAAGGATGAGAAGGGAAGGCCTCGTTAAAGAGGGTTGTAAACCTTAGACAAAAAAAAAGCCTGAAAGACCAAGGCATAATGAGCTATTTTGGATCGCATACTAGCTCATTATGAAATACTTACCTTAGAACAAAGCCAAACCCCCCCCCCCCCCTCCTGCAGTGCCGTTTTCTGATGAGTCAGCGATGCCGGTTCAGTTTGGCACCTGCAAATTTTCCAAGGCAACAAAGGTGTTCCCTTTTCCTGCCTATTTTGACAAGATTGTCACTAGTCAGCGGGGTTCCCTGAAACGCATGGTTGGAATACCTAAGCGCTTTGCTAGGAGATATTCTTTGAGGAGTCTCTACTAAGAAACTTAACGGTTCCACCAATGGTGGACTCTCAGGTTTCCAGGTTAAATAAGACTATGCTTTTGCCGGTGGCGGATTCTCCATCCTTTAAGGATCCCGTGGACAAGAGAGCTGAGGCTCTGGTCTGGTATCTTTCACTGTGACTGGTTCAATGTTGAGGCCGGTGTTTGCTATCACCTTGGTGTCCCAGACCTTAACGGAATGGGCAAAAGTTTTATGCCAGGATCTGGAAAGGAGTCAACACTCTCCTGAGCTGGCAGATCAGTTGAACCAGGGGTTACAGTACGTTTGTGATGCATCTTTGGATGCGGCCCCCTTGGCCGGCAGTCTGTGATTCTTCGCCGCATGATATGGTTGAAGTACTGGTCAGCCAACCAGGCTTCTAAAAAGGTACTGACTGATCTAACTTTTGTAGGTGACCGTTTGTTCGGTGCCTCTATGGAAGAGATCATTTAAGGGCTTTCGGTGCCTCTATGGAAGAGATCATTAAGGGCTTTACGGGAGGTAAGAGTACATTACTTCTGCAGGTTGCTAAGGGCAAGGAACCTCATCACAAGCGTGGTCCTTTCTTCTCAGCTCCCAAGCGGCCCTTTCATCCGTCTGGATCGCAGGAAAGGGGTTCGATATCCACCTGTAACTTTGTGGGAGGCTCCAAGAGACCCTGGAATTGTAAGTCCAAAGCAGGCACTTCTAATTCCACAGACAAGCCTTCCCCAGCCTGAAGGTATGCCCTCACCCGCATCTGGCATGGGGGGGGACGTCTTCCAACTTTTTCTGGATCCGTGGGCCTTGCTCATTCAGGACAGATGGGTCCACGAGTTGATTTGATTCGGTTATGAGATCGAGTTTCGGTCCTTGCCTCTGGCAAGGTTCTTTACTTTTCAATTTGCGCCTGTCTCGCATTCAGCTACAGGGCCTCTACGGGGCAGTGCAGGACCTGTTAGCACATAAAGGTTTTTATTCAAATCTGTTTACAGTTCCCAGAAAGGAAAGCAAGGTTTGTCCGAACTTGGATCTCAAGGCTCTGAACCCCTTTGTGTGGATTCAGAAATTTCGGATGGAGTCCATCAGCACTGTAGTAGATTTCCTTCATCAAGGGGATCTTCTGGCTTCTACCTTCATATTCCAATATGTCAGGCATCAGCGTTCTCTTCCTTTTGCCGTGAGCGAGGAGCGCTATCAATTTGTGGCGTTACCTTTTGGTCTCGCCTCAGCTCCTCGGGTGTTCACAAAGATTTGTGCCCCGGTTCTGGCCTTGCTACGGCAGAAAGGGATTGCGGTACTTGGTTACCTGGACGATCTACTTCTGCGTTCAGAGTCTTCCTCGACTTTAGAAGCCGACTTGGACATTACTGTGTGAATTCTACAGGAGTTCGGATGGACACTAAATTTTCAGAAATCGGTGTTGACTCCGTCCACCAAGCTGGACTACTTGGGTCTGACGCTGGACTCGGCATCGGCCCAGGTGTTACTTCCTCAGGCTAAACTTCTGAAGCTAGCAGGATGTGGTTCGGCTCCTGTTGTCCAACTGTCGGTCATCGCTCAGGACTTGCATGCAAGTGCTGGGCCTGATGGTTTCCACCTTCGAGGCGGTTCCATTTGCGCAGTACCAGACATCTGCAAAGGGAGAGTCTGTCCAAATGGAACAAGGCCCCGCTGTCACTGGACAATATGATCCTGTTGAGTCAGGGTTTGAGAGAGTCTGTTATGGCCACTCCGCTCCCCGGCGCTTCATGTGGGAAAATCCTTTCTTCCCCTTTATTGGACTGTAATCACCAAGGATGCCAGTCTGTCTGGGTGTTGAGGTGTATTTGGGCCAAGGTGTTTGGACTCAAGAGGAGTCCAGTCTGCCGATCAACATCCTGGAGATTCGGGCGATAAGGCTTTCTGTCTCGATGGACGCCCTATGTGAAGATACAATAGGACAATGCTACGGCTGTGGCATGTCAATCCTCAAGGGGGCACAAGGAGTGCCCTGGCAGTCCGGGAAGTGGCTAGTATTTTGAGGTAGTTAGAACTATGTTCTGGCCCTCTCTGCTTTGCACATTCCAGGGGTAGAGAATTGTCAAGCGGACTATCTTAGTCAGCAGACGTTGGATCCGGGAGAATGGTCTCCTTACCCGGTAGTGTTTCATCAACTATGCCTTCGGTGGGGGTCCCCCAATGTGGACCTGTTGGCCTCTCATCTCAACAGGAAGGTGCATAGGTTTGTGTCAAGGTTTTGGGGTCCTCTGGCCGACGCCGCAGTCGCCCTAGTGGCCCTTTGGGGTCACTATTGCCTGATTTACACCTTTCCTCCAATACAACTTCCTTTGAGACTGCTACGCAGAATCGTGGTAGAAGGGATTCCAGTCATTATGGTGGCACCAGACTGGCCTCACCGGTCTTGATACGCAGGCCTGGTAAGGCTGGTAGCAGGCGTCCCTTGGAAACTTCCTCTCAGGGAAGATCTTCAGTCTCAGGGACCAATCTTCCATATTGCTTTACAGTCGCTGGCTTTAACGGCTTGGCTATTGAAAGCCAGGTGCTGAAGGACAGAGGGCTGTCGGAATCGGTGTTTTCTACGCTGTTAAAAGCTAGGAAATCTACTTCCAGGAAGGTTTATCAGATTTTGGAAGGTGTACATTTACTTGGTGTTCCTCTTGGGGGAGGGGGGGGGTGAGTTTCTCCCCGTTGCTTTTCTGTTGGAGTGTCTACAACTGGGTGTAGATCACCGTTTGGCGCTGGACACCATCAAGTGCCAGATTTCCACTTTGGCTATTATTCCAAAGGATGTTGGTGGCGAAGTCATTGGTTCACACTTTTGTGCAGGGAGTTCACCATTTGGCCCCTCCGGTGCGATCCCTTGTGCCTCTGTGGGATCTCAATTTGGTACGGTCGGTGCTTCAAAAGCCTCCCTTTGAAAATATTTAAGGACTTCCTCTTCTCGCTCGGTCGCAGAAGGTGGCCTTTTTAGTCGCTATTGCATCCTCACGTAGGGTGGCGGAGTTGGCTGCGATGTCCTGTCGGTCGCTTTACCTGGTGATTCGTAGGGACAAATTGGTGTTGCGACCCTGTCAGGCGTTCCTTCCTAAGGCTGTCTCTGGGTTTCATTTGAATGAAGCTATTGTGTTACCTCCCTATGTCCTAAACCAAAAGGTCCTAAGGAAATTGCTTAACATTCCTTGGATGTGGTCAGGGCGATTCGGGTGTACCTGGCGGTGACTGAGCCGATTCGGAAATCCGAATCTTGTTTGTTCTTACAGATGGACCTCATAAGGGGCAGACCGCGTCTGCTGTTGCCATTTCCAAGTGGATCAGGCAGACAGTGTTGCAGACCTATTCTATTCAGGGTCAGTTTCCTCCTTTCCCTTTTTTAATTCTCATTCTACGAGGGCGCTTAGTGCCTCCTGGACCTTCCGTCATCAGGCGTCAGTGGTTCAGGTGTGCAAAGCGGCTACGTGGTCGTTAGTACACAAATTCATAACATTTTAGAAGGTGGATGCGGCATTTGGCTGCAAAGTTTTTCAGGCTGTGGTTGCAGAGGCTTACGCTTCTTGAGGGTGTAATTTTTTTCCTGGTGGTGAGCTCCAGTTTTTCCTGGTTGAGCTCCTGTTTTACCTGGTTGGTACGTATAGCTGTGTTTTTCGCACCACTCATGTTGACACTGCTTTGGGACATCCCAATGGTCTAGAAGTCATGGATCGGTGTCCGTCAGTGAACAAAAGAGAGAAGTGTGTGTGTATATGTGTGTGTGTATATATATATATATATATGTATGTATATAAATATAATGTACATCCGGTTTTTTTTTTCTGCCTAATCAGGAGTAAGGACCTAGTTCCTTGCTGGGATCTATGGTCCTGGCGATTTTTTTTCTTTCTTTTAAATGGAATTTCTTCCTATCTTTGTTTTGTTTCTGTGAGAATCTACAATCCATTGCCGGACTGGGCGTCAGACTGGATAATCTAGATCCAGAGGGTCCTCCCAGTCTGGCCAGCGAGCGCGTGCAGACCGCAGCTCCACGCTAGGTCGGCTGCAACATAGCCCCACTGGATGGGGGTGGCCTGCGAGTTAACTGCCTCCCAAAGGCGCATACGACCTGGCCTCGGCCTGAGTCTCAGCGTTTCTCCTGGCCAACAGCACCCACATTACGATGGAGCGGTGGTCTGTCCGGAGCGGTGCCCATCCTGTTCCAGGTATGGTAAGTAGCTGTCCCCCCTCTACTCCTGGAGGGTTTTGGGGTGGACGTGGGCCTCTCCCTGGGATGGTGGGACCCCTGGTTAGTGTATAGCTACCCTACTGGGTCTGCATCCACGCACCCTTAGTAGTCAGATAGTAAGGATGATTCCTCTGCTCCTCTAACGGCGCATGAAAAGACGCTGGTGGATGCACTGTTTGTGCCAGTGCGTGACCCTTTAAAAATTGAGGTTGCGGCTGATGTTGCGTCGGAGGCGCCAGTCCCTTTTGGCACCCACAGGCCCTCCATAGCGGCAAGGGTGTTCTCTTTTCCTGCTTACTTTGAAAATATTGTCACACACAGTGGGGTTGTCAAACGCAGTGGTTCCTAAGTGCTTTTTGATTGAGGTGTCCATATGAGGATTAACTGCGTTTAAAGGTAGACCCACCTGTAGTGGACTCGTCGGTTTCCAGGTTAAATAAAGCTACCTTCATTCGGTTTGAGGAGTCCCCGGCTTTTAGATATCCAGCTGATAGAAGGGCGGAGGCTCTAGCCGCCATATGTTCACGGTGGCTGGTTCGGCACTTAAAGTAGGTACGGAAAGTATTCAGACCCCCTTAAATTTTTAACTTTGTTATATTGCAGCCATTTGCTAAAATCATTTAGGTTCATTCTTCTTCCTCCTGAATGTACACATAGCACCCCATACTGACAGAAAAACACAGAATTGTTGACATTGTTGCAGATTTATTAAAAAAGAAAAACTGAAATATCACATGGTCCTAAGTATTCAGACCCTTTGCTCAGTATTTAGTAGAAGCCCCCTTTTGATCTAATACAGCCAGGAGTCCTTTTGGGAAAGATGCAACAAGTCTTTCACACCTGGATTTGGGGATCCTCTCCAATTCGTCCTTGCAGATCCTCTCCAGTTCTGTCAGGTTGGATGGTAAACGTTGGTGGACAGCCATTTTTAGGTCTCTCCAGAGATGCTCAATTGGGTTTAAGTCAGGGCTCTGGCTGGGCCATTCAAGAACAGTCACACGGAGTTGTTGTGAAGCCACTCCTTCGTTATTTTAGCTGTGTGCTTAGGGTCATTGTCTTGTTGGAAGGTAAACCTTCGGCCCAGTCTGAGGTCCAGAGCACTCTGGAGAAGGTTTTTGTCCAGGATATCCCTGTACTTGGCCGCATTCATCTTTCCCTCGATTGCAACCAGTCGTCCTGTCCCTGCAGCTGAAAAACACCCCCACAGCATGATGCTGCCACCACCATGCTTCACTGTTGGGACTGTATTGGACAGGTGATGAGCAGTGCCTGGTTTTCTCCACACATACCGCTTAGAATTAAGGCCAAAAAGTTCTATTTTGGTCTCATCAGACCAGAGAATCTTATTTCTCACCATCTTGGAGTCCTTCAGGTGTTTTTTTAGCAAACTCCATGCGGGCTTTCATGTGTCTTACACTGAGGAGAGGCTTCCGTCGGGCCACTCTGCCATAAAGCCCCGACTGGTGGAGGGCTGCAGTGATGGTTGACTTTCTACAACTTTCTCCCATCTCCTGACTGCATCTCTGGAGCTCAGCCACAGTGATCTTTGGGTTCTTCTTTACCTCTCTCACCAAGGCTCTTCTCCCCCGATAGCTCAGTTTGGCCGGACGGCCAGTTCTAGGAAGGGTTCTGGTTGTCCCAAACGTTTTCCATTTGAGGATTATGGAGGCCACTGTGCTCTTAGGAACCTTAAGTGCAGCAGAAATCTTTTTGTAACCTTGGCCAGATCTGTGCCTTGCCACAATTCTGTCTCTGAGCTCTTCAGGCAGTTCCTTTTGACCTCATGATTCTCATTTGCTCTGACATGCATTGTGATCTGGAAGGTCTTATATAGACAGGTGTGTGGCTTTCCTAATCAAGTCCAATCAGTATAATCAAACACAGCTGGACTCAAATGAAGGTGTAGAACCATCTCAAGGATGATCAGAAGAAATGGAAAGCACCTGAGTTAAATATGAGTGTCACAGCAAAGGGTCTGAATACTTAGGACCATGTGATATTTCAGTTTTTCTTTTTTAATAAATCTGCAACAATGTCCGCAATTCTGTGTTTTTCTGTCAGTATGGGGTGCTATGTGTACATTCATGAGGAAGAAGAATGAACTTAAATGATTTTAGCAAATGGCTGCAATATAACAAAGAGTGAAAAATTTAAGGGGGTCTGAATACTTTCCGTACCCACTGTACTATTGCCCTGGTGTAGCAAGGTCTGACCGAGTGGGCTAAACTTTTACGCCGGGACCTGGAGGGGAAACAGCTTCTCTCTGTCTTGCAGAGCTGGCGGATTAGTTGGTCCAGGGGCTACAGTTTCTGTGATGCCTCTAGGCTGCATCAGCAGTGGTCTTTCAACGTATTTTCTGGCTGAAATACTGGTCTGCAGACCAGACTTCTTATCTGATCTCTCCCCCCCCCCCCCCCCCCCTTGTAGGGGATTGCCTTTTGGGAGCTTCCTTGGATGACATCGTTAAGGGTCTTACAGGGAGGAAGAGTCCTCCTTTTCCACAAGCTACCATGGGCAAGGAGCCCCGTTGTAGACGTAGGCCATTCTCCTCGCCTCAGGTTTTTTCGTCCCTCAGGGTCTCAAGACAAGGGATCAAAAGTCAGGGCTTTCACCGTAGGTTCCAAGAGGACCTGGTCTGGCAAGCCACAAGCAGGCTCTTCTAGACCTGCGGACAAGGCTGCCTCTGCATGAAGGGGTGCCCTCCTCCGTATCTGGGGTGGAGAGACGTCTTCGCTGGTTTCCGGATCCATGGACCTCCCTGGTATAGGACACGTGGGTCCGCAAAGTTATTCGGCCAGGCTACGAGATCGAGTTCAGTCTTATTCTCTGGAAAGGTTCTTCTCTTCCAACCTGCTCTTGTCCTCAGATCACTTACGGTTCTCTTTGGGGTGGCGCAAGACTTGTTCCTTCAAGGGGTGATTGTTACAGTTTCGGAATGTTTTCAGGGGTTTTTGCTCAAACCTCTTTACAGTTCCCAGGAAGGAAGGCAAGGCACATCCAATTCTAGACTTCAAGGCGCTAAATTGCTTGTGCGAGTACAGAATTTCTGCTTGGAGTCCATTTACATGGTAGTGGTGTCCCTACGTAAGGGGGATTTCTTCTCGCTTCTATCGACATGAAGGATACCTACCTGCACATTCTAATATGTGCCGATCACCAACGCTTCCTCTGTTTTACTGTGGGCAAAGAGCATTATTGGTTTGTGGCGTGGACCCTTGGTCTCGCCTCCAGTCCTCGGGTCTTCAAAATAGTGTTGGCCCCGGTTATGGCATTGTTTGAGTCAGTGCGGGATCGCGGTACTGGGGTACCTGATCTACTGCTGCAAACAAAGTCTGGCTGCTCTGATGGACATCTGGAGATTGCTCTGCAAACTCTGATGGCATTCTGTTGGATTCTGAATCTTTAGGAAGTCTACTTTTGTTCTGTCCACCAAAACTGGACTATCTGGGTGTCGGAACTAGTGGCATTATCCGGTCATTTAACTTATTGGTCATTCACAAGGACAAGGTGGTGCTTCGCCCCTATCCATCATTCCTTCCTAAAGTGGTCTCTGACTGTCATTTGAATCAAGACCTTGTGTTGCCTTCCCTGTGTCCCAGGCAAAACATCCGAATGAAATTGCCTTGCATGCCTTGGATGTGGTCCAGGCAATTAGGGTGTACCTGGCAGCTACAGAGTCTTTTAAAGTGGTTGTAAACCCACTTTAAAAGCTTTTACCTATAGGTAAGCCTATATTAAGGCTTACCTATAGGTGCTATAAACATGCACCGTTTAGGAGATATTTACAGTGCATGCAGCCGATGACATCATCGGCGCATGCACTCTGAAGGAACGGCCACCCGTGCCCGTCCCTTCAGAGCCCTATGCCGTGAACAGCGGCTCCCGCGCGCATGCGCGGTAGTGATGTAATCGTCCCTCAGGCCAGTCAGATTGCCAGAGGACACGATCCAGGAAGCAGGACGGCCGAACATGTCAGCCATCCATTCTGCACTGAGGGGGCTTCGCTTTTAGGTAAGTACTTTATAATGAGCTAGTATGTGATGCATACTAGCTCATTATGTCTGTCTTAACAGGTTTTTTTTTCACATTATTTTTCAGAGGGTTTACTTCCTCTTTAAAGGGAGTCACTCTCTTTATGCTCATGGACGGACCTCACAAAGGGTTGTCCGCTTCTTCTACTACCAATTCCAGATGGATCAGACAGATAATGGTTCAGGCCTATTCCATCAGGGTTCCAGTTCCTCCTCTCCCTTTCAAGGAGCACTCTACTGGGGCGCTTAGTGTCTCCTGGGCTCCCGTCATCAAGCGCCAGTGACGCAGGTTTGCAAGGCTTCCACCCGGTCATCGGTGCACAACAAAATTTTTATAAAGTGGATGTGTTGGCATCTCTGGATTCTTCTTTTGGCCGCAAGGTTTTGCTGGCTGCTGCTTAGAGGACCTGGTCCCCTTTGAGGGTGTATTTTTTTTTTTTTCTTTTTTTTTTTTTTTAGGGTGAGCTCCATTTGTTTATGGTTGAGCTCCATCTTACCTAGTTGGCTATGGTTAGCCTTGGGATTTTTTTCTGCTTTTTTCCCACCCCTAATGTTTAACACTGCTTTGGGACATCCTAATGGTTAAGAAAATATGAAGCTTTGTCCGTCAGTAAACGAAAGAGAAAATGGGATTTTTGACTTACCTTAAAATCCATTTCTCTGTTGTTCATTGATAGACACTGCACCCACCCCTCGGCGGAGTTGGCTTTCTTATGACACTGCTTGTAACAAAACTGAGTGCCTATAGCGGAGAGTGAGTGTATACCCCCTGGGACTACCATTAGGCATAGTCAAGCTTTTTCCTGCCTAGTGTCCTACTCCTGTAGGGGGCAGTATAACCGTCTAGTTAAGAAGAATCTGGAGCTGTCCGTCAATGAACATCAGGGAAATGGATTTTACGGTAAGTCAAAAATCCCATTTTAATTATCTTCCCAGGCCCCACCTAACGCAGCCTTTATGGGAGACCCAGCTTTTCTACCAGGCCTCAATAACCTCCCTGTTTTTTCCTGGTGGATAGCTTGAGAAGTCCGTGTTCATCTCCTTCCAATCTCTGCAGACTGTTATATGCTCAGTTGAGATTAGGCTTGTCTTACACAAAGCACATTTTGGCTGGTTTCTGATGAACCAACTGAAAAGTTGAGCCATGGGGCATCATCCCACCCAACATCCTAGAGCACCAGTTGCATCCATCAGATGCAGCTATTCTGCAGTGTCTGCTGTTTGTTTCAGAGAATCTGCCATTTAGCAGCTACTAAAAGATTTTCAGAGAGCCCTGAACAGGATCTGTTCATATGAGAACAATCCTACAGCTTAAAGTGGAGTTCCAGCCATTTCACTCACCTGTCCAACGGTCCAGCGATTCGGCCGCCCGAAGCCTCGATCCTCTCCCTCGGCGCTGGCATCACTGCTGTTGGCACCCGGCTGTGACAGTTTGCAGCTTCACAGCCGGGTACCCACTGCGCGTCTTGATTGGCCGGCAATCTTCTGGGACCTTTGACATGTCCCAGAAGATTGCAGGGAGGGAGGGGGAGAGGAGAACTTCCGTTCAGGGCGCTCCGAGCGGAAGTGGGAGCGGGTACCTGTCAAAACTAGGTACCTGCTCCCCCCCCCCCCCCAAACGACATGCCAAATGTGGCATGTCAGGGGGGTAGAATACCTAAAGCGGAAGTACCACTTTTGGGTGGAACTCCGCTTTAAGTGTTGCTTGGCGTTACTTTTTCTACAAGATGCACATGGTGGTACAGCCCTTTTGAAGGCAAACACTTATTCCCGCCATCTTTGGATGCCTACTTTCAGAAGGTGAGTGTGAAAGTACTCTTGCCTCTGAAGGAGGCAAATCTTACAGATTGGGAGCCAGTAAAACCTTCAAAGTTAAAAGGAATGCCCCTTGTAAGCGACCAGCCTCTGGCTTCAAATAAAAGCCCACACCCCAGTTTCGTGAGGACTGGAACCTCAAGCCTAGTCCTTGATTCAAATCATTCTCCATGAAGAGACCCCTCCCTTGCTGAGGTGGGGGGCTGCTAAGGGACTTTGTGGTAAATCGGGTTCAGGAGAACACCGATGACTGGGTCCACAGAATACAAGCTGAAATATTTGTGCTGTCCCCTTCACACTATTATGTGCTCAAGGGTGTCCTCAGATCCATGAAAAATGTCTTTCCTGGCAGCCCTGGAAACGGTGTTATTTTCGTCTACTAAATTATTACTATTCTAGTTTACTAAAATACGATGACTATTCTGATGACTAAAATACGACTAAAACTAAAATGGCCTTTTAGTCAAGACTGACTAAAACTAAATCGAAAATTGACATCAAAATTAACAGTAGTCTTCTGGCCATTGCTAAATCGGCAACACAATTCCATCCAGAGCCAGTAATAGCAGATTAAAGTTGAAACATGTATTGCACTACCGCATAAGTAAGGGATATCTACTGAGCTGCTGAAAGAGAAAATAAGAAAAAGGCTTTTCCTATATTTTTTTCTCCATATTAATGTTGGTAATCTATTCAGGTAATATGTGCATTGACCTTACAGCCAATAGTGTTTACTACAGTTTTTTGGGGGTTTTTTTTGTATTTTAAAGTTGCACTTCTGTTTGTTAAAAAGCAATATTTTTGTTTGTTTATGAAACTTGGTTTTATTTATAAAGACGTTGTATATCACAATGGCTAAGAGCCGGTCAACACTAGCACGACTTGTCAGGCGACTTGTCAGCCTGACAAGTCGCGCTCCCTCGCGGTCCATTGACCGCTACAGGACCCGTTCTAATAGGAGCGACACAAGTCGCTCCGACTTAGAAAAAGGGTCCTGTACTACTTCGGGGCGACCTCGGAGCGACTTGCATAGACTTCCATTATGTGAAGTCCCTGCAAGTCGCTCCGAAGTCGTGGTGCATGGTAATGCACAAGTCGCCCCCGAAGTAGTAAGGAGTCGTGTCGCCTTAGTGTGAACCGACTCTAAAGCTGTGTTTGTAGTGCGTGTTCGAACCTTAATACCAAAAATATTAACATCCAGAAGTACATTTGTATAATTAGTATAGAAATTCTAGAGAAATGTTTAAATCAGGGATTGACAAATTTGCCTGAAATCTAGGAGCCAGCTAAAAAAGTTAGGAGCCAGTTTTTTTTTTTTAAACTAACAACCAAGCTTTATTTAATAAAACGGATATTAAATTTACACATAAATACGACTAGAACCCCGCTCTCCTCTATAGCGCAATTGGATGGAAACAGACTGTCTGTCTCTTTCCATCCAATGCCATCTGATCCGATCCACGGGATGGATAGAAAATAGAACCACCATCCGTCTGTTTTTGGCGGATCAGATGGCAGCAGATTACTGCTCCATAGAGGAGAATGAAGGGTCCGAACAGGTCTGCCTGTCAGTTTTTCACATTTAAAAAATAAATTAATAATAACCACACTCCCTGTCCACTTACCTTTTAAGCAAAGGTAACTGGACAGAGAGATGAAGCCTTAAAAAACTTCCCTCCTCTCCTCTTTGGAAGGAGATGGGAAGGCATTGAGAACATGCATTACTCCCGGCCACCACAAGAGGGCGCCAGTTCCCCTAGCCTCTCAGCTCACAGAAGAAGGCCGAAAAGCCGGGGACTCAATTTTTGGATGGCGCGGAAGTCCGTGCACTCGATCGAGGAGTAGGTGGGGGGCGCAAAAGGGACAGGACACCTCCTGCAGAGCAAATGCGACCTGGGGATTGTTGAGCCCTGGTTTAAATAATGCATTACAATTTACTGAAACCCATTTGATTTTTAGTTGCCTAAAATGTATGAAATTTTAGTCGACTAAAATGCTCTGGAGATTTTAGTCGACTAAAATGCTCTGGAGATTTTAGTCGACTAAAATAAGACTAAAACTATAATAGACTATGACTAAAACTAAATGGAAATGTGCTGCCAAAATCAACACTGCCTGGAAATGCTACTGACCAAAGGAGTCCTTGTACTTGTTCCGGTAGAGGGGGCATTTCACAGTTCCCAAGCCAGACGTCCGGCCTACCCTAAACTTCAAGGGTCTTAACAAGTTAACAAAAATTCAGGATGAAGTCTCTTCCTGGTGGGTGATTGCAAGCACGCCAACCACTTCTTCTTTTTTCATTTTTTTTTTCACTTTTGGGTATGGCTTAATGGCATTTTTCAAGGAGGGTTTCCTGATGGTGATGCACCACAGTGTTGAATTGGCCACTTGTAGTCTCCATGAAATTGTGTGATATGGCCACTTGTAGTCTCCATGAAATTGTGTGATATTGCATGGGCACAATTGGGGACATAAAGAATACTTTGTCACCCTATAACCGGATGAGTTAACCACTTGCCGACCGCTCACTGAGCTTGTACTGTGTCAAAGTGGCTCGTTATCGTCCAGCGACATAGACCTACGTCGCTGGATTCTGCCCCCTGTCGGCGGCGCGTGCATGCCGCCGGAGGCTCCCTCCGATGTATTCAGACACAGCGGGAGTCGGGCCAGGGGAGGAGAGGCGGTGATCACCGCCGCTCTTCCCCTATCGTCGGGGATCGAGTGAGGAAATCCGCCCACTTGTGTAAACAAAGCGGGTGGATCTCCTATGTCAGGGCTCAAAATTTAAAGTCCTGAGCTACTAGCCAGGCCTTGAGGGTTACTCGCCACCAGTTGCCCCACCCAACTCCTACCCTGCCCCGCCCCTAATTACGCCCCTAAACACGCCCTCATAAATTATCTCATAAAATTACACTGTTCAATGTTTTGCATTAATGCAGAAGTTACAAAAATAAATATTAATAAAGTTTTCAGTGCCCATCAGTGCAGCCTCATCAGTGCCCATCAAGGGGCTGAAGTGCACGAGGGGGGGCTGAAGAGCACTAAGGGGCTGGAGGGGGGCTAATAGCACTGGGGGGGCTGAAGAGCACTGGGGGGGCTGGAGGGGGGGGCTGAAGAGCACTAAGGGGCTGGAGGGGGGGCTGAAGAGGACTAAGTGGCTGGAGGGGGGGCTGAAGAGCACTGGGGGGCTAGAGGAGGGGGGCTGAAGAGCATTAGGGGGGCTGAAGGGGGGGACTGGAGAGCACTAAGGGGCTGAAGGGGGGACTGGAGAGCACTAAGGGGCTGGAGGGGGGGGCTGAAGAGCACTAAGGGGCTGGAGGGGGGGCTGAAGAGCACTGGGGGGCTGAAGAACACTGGGGGGCTGGAGGGGGGGCTGAAGAGCACTGGGGGGCTGGAGGGGGGCTTAAGAGCATTAGGTGGGCTGGAGGGGGGGCTGAAGAGCACTGGCAGGGCTGAAGAGCACTAAGGGGCTGGAGAGGGGGGGGGCTGTACAGCACTGGGGGGCCAGCAAAAGAAAAAAAGAAGTTGGATAGGAGGAGCAGTGGGGCGGCTGCATGCAGAGGAATTGGATCTTTCCATATTCCTCCTGCAGAGAGGAGAATCAGGCATCCAACAGCTGCAGCAGTAATATGGAAAGATCAATTCCTCTATATGCAGTCGCCCCACCGCTCCTCCTATCCAGTCACACAGGGAGGCTGCTAAATCCTTGGACACTCACCTGCTTCCAGCCCCTGCTAGCAGCTCAGCACAGACCGAGGGAGCAGCGAAACATGAGATGATCGGCGCGAGCATCGGCTTAATCCCCTCCATCAGTATGCCACTGCTGGCAGGATAATGTCAGAGCGGCGGATCATCCCACTGTAACAGCTTAATTGTAATTGCCGGGCGCTCAGTGACGCACACAGTCCCGCCTCCTAGCTTGGCTTCTTTGATAGACGTCACACGTCCTGGTTGGCCAGGTGTTCTGTCTATCAAAGAAGCCGGGCTAGGAAGCGGACTGTGTGTCACCGAGCACCCGGCAATTACAATTAAAGCTGTTACAGTGGGATGATCCACCGCTCTGACATTATCCAATCCTTCGGCTGGCCGTCTTTCCTCTCCTCTCTTCCCCCTGACCGGAGCTCGCCCTACATAATTTTCCACTCGCAAAATGCGAGCAGGCGAGTACAAAATTTGAGGGCTGTCCTATGTGACACAGTCACAGATTACAGGATTCAGCATAGCTGAACCTGCGATCTGTGTCGGTGTCGCACAATCCCCTCCCCCCACAGAAGTCAGTAAGCATGAGGCATACATTTAACCCCTTGATCACCAATAAAGTTAACCCCTTCCCTGCCAGTGTCGTTATTTCAGTAACAGTGCATTTTTTTAGCACTGATTACTGTAGTAATGTCACTTGTACCCCCAAAAGTGTCAAATGTCAGTTAGGGGTCCGATCTGTCCGCCTCAATGTCGCAGTCCTGCAAAAAAAAATCGCAGATCGCCGCCATTACTAGTAAAAAAATAAACAATAAAAATTACAAATCGTTCCCGTAGTTAGTAAACGCGATAACTTTTGCGCAAACCAATCAAAATACGCTTTTTGCGATTTTTTTTTTTTTTTACCAAAAATATGTAGCAGAAAACAAATTGGCCTAAAATGTTGTTTTGAGTTTTTTACATTTTTTTTTTTGGGTGGGGAATGTTC
>NC_138770.1:356377822-356422822 GCF_965119305.1 Pelophylax lessonae
CCAATGCTCCATTAACCATTAAGACACTGAAGGAAAGACTATTAGTAAACTAATCCCTGCTTGGTGGTGGCCCGTAGTTCGAACGGCCCGTGACCCATGGAGCGACCCGTGCCTCTGCCTCAGTGCAGGTTTATTTCCATGCTTCATATCTTCAATACCTATATCATCAAGCCCTACTTGACCCATAATGGAAAACCACGTACCATTTGTGGACCCTGCGCTTTGGCCTTGTGCGGAGCATTCACCCCCTCAGTTCCCTTCATGGACGTAGTCCTGGGTGGCCATCAGCCTCCCTGACATTTTTTACCCTATTAAACCAATGTGCCTGCTCCTGATGAAGTGAAATTTCGCGTTGAGCCTAAGAGGTCATTAAACTCATTGCCAACAACCAGCATGCATCCAAATACTTCTATCTACACCCTATGTCTGTTGGTCGATTTTGTAATTGTTTTTATCATTATTATGGTTATATCATGATACTACTTTGTATATTATGTATATCCCCTTTTGATTAACTGTATACCTACTATACTGATATGTGTTATAGAACATGTCAATAAACACGTGATGATTAATCATATGCCTCTATATACTTACCAGCAGTTGTATATGTATTACCACTATATCATCATGTGTACACTGGCCACACCTCATACAAAGTCCCACGTTTTTTATTTTTGAACCCTATGTGTTCCTAATGTTTTTTTTTTTTATGTTGATCATATTAGGGATGGAGACTCCATTGCACAAGTCTCAGTTAAAGTCCCATTCCCCCTTCTCCTCCCCTGTTTTTTCCAATTACCCTTCCCTCCCCATTTTTCCTTCAATCCCTTCTTGTATCTCTCAAGTGTAAGGTATAAATGAAGATATAAAAAAATTTTAAATGGGAACAGTGTAGGTATCAAACCAGCACAATATTAAATGTTATATTATTCATTTGGACACTTAAAAAGGGACTAATAAAAAACGAATTCCAAGTGTGCAGATATAAATAACCAATTCTCTGACAAAATAGCAGGTAAAAATCAGTTTCCTGTGCATCAGATAACTAAATGATAAATACAAATACATAAAAAAACTAAAATTAAATTAAAATTAAATATATCTCAGACAGTCAATATCTACACTGTGAAAATATATTGAGTGTCAGATAAATATTAAAATAGTAAAAAATATTAAAGATAAAAAACAGAGGGAATAATCAGGTAAAAGGCAGTTAAGGTCAAATTCAATGTTAAGACCCAAAGGTGTGAGGGTCTGAATTTCAAAAATCCAACTGGATTCAGCCTGACTCAGTTTTAATTTTGTTGCTCCCTCTCCAATGGGGTCTATTTTTCTACGCCCCAGAATAATAGGGATGAGGGATCTCTTTGCTGAACTTTGGTTAGAGACACTATGCTTCACAAAACCTTTTTTGTATATTTTGAACATGTTCTCTTTGTTCTTCCCATGTACTGGAAATGACACGGACATTCGAGCACGTAGACAGCCCCCTCTTCTATACGTGATATGAAATCTTTAATTTTGAAATTTCTTCCCGTGCTGGTGGATATGAAATCTTCTTTTTTCTTTTTATTTGATGATGTATGTTTACATGCAAAGCACTTTTTGCATGGAAAAAAACCCTTTCCTTCAAAGAAACTAAAAATGTAGTAGATCAAAGAAACTGAAATTATTTCTCATTGGTTGATCTACTACTTTTCAAACACATTCAAAAAATACAAAGGTTTTGTGAAGACTAGAGTGACATTATGCTCAAGTTCACCAAAGTGATCCCTCATCCCTATTATTCTGGGGCGTAGAGAAATATAAACCACATTGGAGAGGGAGCAACAACATTAAGGCTCCATTCACACCTGGGCGTTTTCAGCTCCAAAAACGCTCAAAAGAAACGCTTCCAAAACGCCCAACAAGTAAAACCCCATTTATTTAAATGGCCCCTGTTCACATCTGAGCGTTTTGCAAAACGCCTGTAGCTGAAAAAAGTACATGAGCTTCTTTTTGGGCTGATTACCAGTGTTTTTGATGGATGTCAATGAAAAACGCCTGAAAAAATCGCGGTAAAATCGCGGTTAAAATCGCGGTAAAAAACGCTACGCTCAAGTGTGAATGCAGCCTAAAACTGAGTCAGGCTGAATCCAGTTGGATTTTTGAAATGCAGACCCTCACACCTTTGGGTCTTAACATTGAATTTGACCATAACTGCTTTTTATCTGATTATTAATCTGTTTTTTATCTTTAATATTTTTTACTATTTTAATTTCATATTTTAATATTTATCTGACACTCAATATATTTTCACAGTGTAGATATTGACTGTTTGATTTTATATATTTAATTTGAGATTTTTTATGCATTTGTTTTGTATTGTATTGATGTATTGTGTATGGTTGCTATGGCAACCATTCTCCTATTTATCCCGGTGAGTGTTACCCTGCACCTTACCCTTGAGAAGGTCACGTGTTTGAGTGATGCAACGTGTCGGAGACGGGTGACATCACTTCCGGTCTAAGGCTGTGACCGGAAGTTCAGTTTCTGTTACACTGCTATTGCGGGGACCGAGGAGTATTGCTGTTACACATCATTTCTGCAACTTTACTGTAAGTTTTACTATTTGTATTTAATAAATTCAATCTGATATACTGCACCATGACGCCCTTTTCATACTTTATCCCTATATGAGGAAACCTCAAAGAAGATTTTTTCATCCATATTTTTGGGCTGGCGATTTTATTACATCTGACTAGCTGCCATATTGCTATTATTGGAGATATGTGGAGATGCTTGTTATTTATGAACAACGTTTGATTTATTCATTCCTGAGGTGAGCAGCCATTGCACTCAATATTGGATACCTTCTGTTTGGGAGTGTTCACATTGGTGACACATTTGGATTGAAGTTTTTTTATCACATTGTCAGATCACCATTGTCTGATATTTTCCTGCACTTGCACATGGACTTTTGATTAACTTAATATATTTATTGTTTCACAGTTTTTCATCATTTGGAGTTATTTATTGCCTTTTGGTCCTACATTATTTGATCTCTGCACATTATATTTGATGTACATATATTGATTTATATATATTTTTTGCTTTATGAGATTATTTGGAATTAGCGCCAATTTATTTGCATTATTTATTTAATTGGTATATGGTGACACTACAAATTAGCAGCTTTTTCCCTAAATATTTTTCAATTATTCTTCACCATCACTTTCATTTACTTCACTAGTAGGGAATAGGCTCTTCATCTCTATCATGGTTTCCTGATGGGAAGCCTTCAGGATGGAGGGGTAGGATCTTGCTTCAAGCACGGTCACTGGGGATTTCTGCCCTTTTTTGGGAAGTGGGCTGACCAGTTTTGACATCGTAGTGTCACACTTGGGCAGCCATATTTCTGTAGTCTGCATCGGATGGTCTAATGCAAGGGTCTTTAAACTATGGCCCTCCAGCGGTTCAGGAACTACAATTCCCATCATGCCTAGTCATGTCTGTGAATGTCAGTTTTACAATGCCTTATGGGGTGTGTTAGTTCAGCAGCAGCTGGAGGGCCGTAGTTAGAGGATCCCTGGTCTAATACATCTTTGGCTCTCCTTCCACCCTTTCATTTATATGACCATCAATGGGGTGGCTATTTTGCCTAGTTATCTTCTTCTTGGGGTAAACCCCCCCCCATGTCAGAAATGCATTAGGAAGTTGGTTTGAGGGGGGAACCTCCATTCTTAAGGGATTTTAATGTGAAGTCTAAGGAAACATATGGCCTGGTCCATTACAATCCATCAATTTGGTCTTGGAGGCCTTTAAACAGCCTTCAGATTCTTCTGCCACAGATTTGTGAGCCATTCTCTAAAAACCAAGGGATGACACATTGGCATTGACATCCTCTGATTCAGAATGGGAGGAAGGAGAGGAGGCACTCAGATTATTCTAACTCAGAAATGTGATCATTGGAAGATTTGGGATATGATGGAACAAATGCCAGAAGTGCCCATTACCAGATCTGTCCAGGATTGGCTTTACAGTGAATTAGAAAAAGATGTCCTTCCCGGTGCATCGATCAATGGTATTATAACCAAGGAATTGAAGGAACCAGAAAGCAAGTTGTTTTTCACCAAAGTTCCTAAGAGGCATCTTCCTTTTTAATAAAGAAGTGAAATGTCCCAAATTAGACACCTCCCTTTTTAAAGGTTTCCAAAAAGGCACACCTGTCTTTTGAAGACATGCATCAGTTATATATCAAGGACACGTTTCCTCATGTTCCGATAGACCAGGAATAGCAAAAGTTCCCACAGTTGCCATTCAAGTTGCACAGGGCCATGCATCGTTTTCTGTACCAGGCTCTACCCTTCGGTCTAGCATTAGCCCCTTACATTTTCACTAAGCCTGTAGCCGAGGTTATGAAACCCCTAAGAATCAAGGGGTATCTTTAGTACTGAACCTTGATGATTTCCTGATATTTGCAAAAATGAGAGAACTAGTCCTGCAAAATCTCTAGAAAACAATAGACCACCTTCCACTTATTCTGGCTTGGACATCCAAATCTTACAATCTTACTTCAACCCAAACCATGCCATTTTCTTGGGCTCTGATGCATTCCATCAGAAGCTTTTTTTTTTTTTTTTTTTTTTTTACAGATGTAAAGAAAAGCATCTCGGGGTAGTAGAGTTGTTGTCAAGGACAAGTTTGGTATCCTTAGGTCAGATTGTCTACCTCTGGTCTGTTTCCTGGCTTCCCAGTGGGCTCTGTTCCATGCGAGGGTCAGCGTTCTATCAAAATGGAACTAGTCAGTCAAGGCCCTGGAATTGACAATTTGATTCCAAAATCATAAGGATATCTCTACAGTGTGAAGTTTAGGGACTCTCCTAAAGCAGCGAAGACTGATCTGCCCCAACTCCAGCTCACCACAGATTTAAAAACAAAAGGGTGAGGGTCACACATGGAGGGTCATGTTCTGCAAGGAATTGGAAAAAGGAAACGTCTGCCTCCTCAAGCATTTGCAAGCTCACAGCAATCTGCAAAGCAGTCCCGATCTTTCAAGAACAGATTAGGTTTTTGCTTATGCTTGGCTTAGACATCACAGCGGTGGCATATATAAACCATCAGGAGGGAGCCAAGTCTAGAAAGTTCCTACATATCATTTCCTGACCACTAGCCTCTATTTTGGCAGTTTTTTTTGCACTATAGCCACTTCCTGAGCACAGGGGGCTGAGGCAACCTTTGAGCAGATCTGCAAAGCCACCACTTGGTTTTGCTAGTCAACCTTGCTGCGGCACTACAATATTTAATTGATATCCAGCTAAGACCTGGCTTTTGGGGTGAAAGAGTATTGCACAGAATAGCTCCAAAACTCTACCTAAGGGGGTCCTCTGCCTGAGCTCTCAGATCCGCCTTTTCTCCTTGTACCACCATAGGCAGCTGCTTCCTAAAGTGGCACACGTGTGGGCTCTTTCCCAAGCAGGCTCTGTGCATCCATAGATACAACAAATGCATTTCTGTCCATGTCTGCTTCTCTCAGCCAAGCCTGTGAGAAGGGGGGAGAGGAGAGAGAGGACCTGCTGCCTGGCACATTGCTGGATCGATAGAGGTAAGTATTTAGGGGGGGGAATGGAGAAACGGCTACTGAAAGGTGTGTTTTGTTAGTCTTTATAACTACTTGAACCTTGTTTTAGATTGAGAGGTATTATACCACTTTTACCATGTCTTAGGCTTTAAAGCAACACTGTAGGATGGAATGCTATTAGTTTTATTATATCACCATATTTATTTTCTCTTACGTCCTGACAGTCGCTGCCCACTCATACAGTCTCCACGATTGGGTAATGGCACTCTCTGCAGGAGCAAGCTAGGCAGCATTAAATGGCAAAAAGCTTTACATACAGACACACCTCCAGGGGGCTGTCCCTCCAGCCAATATCCCCAGCCAGTGACCACTCCTTCCCCAGTTCTCTGCTGCCTAGCATCAGGAGTAGGCTAGCTTTTTCCCTGCTGGGACCTAGTGTCTCAGTTTTTTTCAGAAAAGTGTTTTTCTTTCAGAATAGTTTTTTTGTTTTTCTCACCTACGCTAGTTAGTCAGAACGTTGGAGGTCTACAAGCGTCAGCAGAGTTGGGCCTCGCACTGGTTAATATAGAACCTTTATGAAGTCCCAGCCTGCCATCGAGCATCGCAGGTTACTGGTACGCCCAGGCCTCGCAACGACCGTACCCCTTGTGACAGGGACGAGCCTGCGGAGTTCCTATCTTCGCCAGGATGTCTCAACTTCGGAACGCCCGTGGGTTGCTAGCATCCTTCCTGGCTGACGGCACCCCCACTCAGGGTGGGAGGTCTCCCGTATCAGAGCGGTGCCCACGTTCTCTGGTCTGGTGAGTACTACTACCCCTCTGTCCCTGGGACTATGTTGTGAGGAGGTGTTATGTTGGCCCACTCTGGGGATGATGGCAGTACATGTGAGGTTTCTGTAATATCCCCCTTCTGGCCATGTGGTACGGTCCCCCTGTCCCTCCTGGGGCGCTTCAGCGGTACTGACCGCCGTGCTGGCGGGTGTGGGGGGTGTTAACTGTGGGGGCCAGTGCATGCGATTACTGCTGCGTTTGGGGCTGCTCGAGCAGCCGCCATTTTGGGTGTGGGCAGACTGTTTTGAGCCTGTGTGGGCAGCAGCCATTTTCTATAACCATTTTGGCGCTGGTTTGGGCGCCATTTTAAGTGTTGGCGAATGCCTTTTTAAGGGCAGCGGCCATTTTCTCAGTGCCTTTCTCCATTGAGGTCACTTCCTCCTTTACCTTCGCTTCATTACAGCAGCGTGGCAAGTACAGACATTGTGGGGGGATTTTTACTGTTTTCTCTGGCCTTTTCTCCTGCTAGCACTTTCTTCTTGTGACTTTAGCTGTGCAAAAGGGTCTCCAAAAGTTGTGCAGTTTGCGGTGGGGGTCCGCGGGAACCGCCGTTTTTTAAAGGGCCAGCGTCACTAAAATTTCACATTGCTATTATGGAGTCCCAGGATAGCAAATTCCCCACAGACCTGGTGGGGGCTTCAGGTACTTCTGAATCTCCCTCCATGGCCTCTCTATCTGCTGCACTTGCGACTTTAGCGTCAAAAGAGGATCTGCTGATGTCTGAACGAGTGTCTCAAAAACAGCCTATGCCCTCTGTTTTCAAAGCCTGAATTGGTTGCCACGGACAATGCTCCCCTCTAGGGGTCCCTGTCCTCTGTCCGATGTGGAGGAGGAGGACTCGTCTTCCGAAACGGCACAAGACCACGCTGCGGTGGATGCACTTATTAGCTCCATTAAGGAGACTTTAAATCTTGATGTTGAGCCCCCCTGTTAGGTAAACGGGTTTCCTTCGGGACCCGCAAGGCCCAGAAGTCAGGTCAAGTGTTTCCTTGTCCTGAGGAGTTTCACGATACTGTGAAAGACCAATGGCGTCGCATTAAGCATATGCTGGTGGTGCCTAAGAGATTTAAGTACCGATATCCCTTTGCGGATTGATTCTCTCTGGACTGTGGCTCCTGAGGTGGACCACACTGTTTCCAGGCTTAATAAATCCAACTTGATGCCAGTAGAAGATTCCCCGGTGTATAAGGACCCGGCGGATAGACAGGTGGATGCACTTTCCCGCCACGTGTATACGGTGGCGGGCTCCCTGCTAAAACCTTTGTTTGCTTCGGTGATGGTCTCTCAGGCTATCGCAGAGTGGGCCAAGGTGCTTTGGCGCACTTTGGTGTCGGAGTCAGTCTCTCCAGCTGCTCTGGCTATGGTGGATCAGATGGCCCAGGCCGTGATGTACCTGTGTGATGTAGCCATGGACGAGGCTCCCTTGGTCGCACAACTGTCTGCGGTTGGGATTGCGATCCGCCGCATTATTTGGCTGAAAAGCTGGTCGGCTGACCACGCTTCAAAAAAGACAGTGTCTGAGATCCCTTAAGCAGGGAACCGTCTTTTTGGGGACACTCTGGATGAGTTGATCAAAGGGCTTACGGGTGGTAAGAGTACTCTTTTTGCCCCAAGCCTCAAAGGGTAAATCTCCCCGCGCCAGGCGGGGCCCCTCTTATAAGACTAACCGGGGGTCCTTTCGTGCCTTCGGGACACAGGAGAAAGGAAAGTCCTTCAAGACCTGGAGGTCACAAGAAGTCTTGGGTGGGTAAGTCCAAATCCGGTCTGGCTGGTGCGGCAACCCAGTCCACTTCCTCCTGAAGGGAAGCCCGCACCCGTTTCAGGGGTGGGGGGACGTCTGCGTTTTCCCGAACCCTGGGTGTCCAAGATTCAGGACAGGTGGGTTCACGAACTTATTCGTTCAGGGTACAAGATGAAGTTTCAATCTCCCCCCCCCCCCCCCCCCCCCCGCAGACAGGTTCTTTCCAGCAAATCTCCATCTGACTCGAGACCGTTTCTGGGATCTCAAAAGGGCGATTGCGGTCCTCGGTTATCTGGACGACCTCCTGTTAAGGTCGAGCTCAAGTGCCACCTTGACGAGCGATCTGTTGGTCACGGTTCAGACGCTCCAAGAGTTCGGGTGGACCATCAATTTCCAGAAGTCTGCTCTGACTCCTTCGGTTCGCCTCCCCTACCTGGGGATGGTCTTGAACTCCGCTCAGGCGAAGGTCTTTCTCCCGGAGCACAAGATCCGGACACTACAGAATGAGATCAGGTCCCTCCGGGACAACGATCTCTCTTCTCTACAGACCTGTATGCGGTCCCTGGGTCTGATTAGTGATGGTTTTCCCATTTGCTCAGTTTCACACGAGAACCCTGCAGGCAGAATCTTGCCAGGTGGGACAGACCGCCTCAGTCGTTGGACAGGAGGATTTCGCTGAGTCCCTTAGTGAGATCAGATCTTTTGTGGTGGCTCCAGTCGCCGACTCTGACACAAGGCAAGTCCTTCTGGCCTCTATTGTGGACGGTGCTCACCACGAATGCCAGCCTGTCAGGCTGGGGTGGAGTTCTGGGCACGCTCTGTGCCCAGGGGACATGGTCGGAGGGGAAATCCTCCCTGCCAATCAATGTCTTGGAGCTCCGGGCAATCAAGCTTTGTTTGCTCCATTGGTCGGCTCAACTTCAGGGCTGCCCTGTTTGAGTGCAGATAGACAACGCCACGGCGGTGGCCTACATCAATCACCAAGGGGGCACCAGAAGTGCCGGGGCGGCCAAGGAAGTGGCCGAGATCCTATCTTGGGCCGAGACGCACGTCCCGGCGATTTCTGGGGTTCACATTCCAGGTGTGGAGAACTGGCAGGGTGGACTATCTGAGCCGCCAGACCCTGGACCAGGGAGAGTGGTCCCTGCATCCGGAGGTGTTTCGCCTCCTGTGTATCCGGTGGGGGTCTCCAGACATGGACTTGTTCGCGACCCGTCTCAACAAAAAGGTGGAAAGGTTCGTAGCCAGAACGCACCATCCTCTGGCGGACGCCTCGGACGCATTAGTGGTGCCTTGGTATCGGCTGATGTATGCCTTTCCCCCGAATTCAGCTATTGTCCAGGTTCCTCCACAGGTTGGCCTCTGAACGGATGCAGGTGATTCTGGTGGCTCCGGACTGGCGGCGGCGGTCTTGGTACGCGGACATCATGCAGATCTTCGCCGAGCCTCCCTGGTGGCTTCCGCTACGAGAAGATCTTCTATCTCCAGGGCCGATCTTCCATCCTGCTTTACAGTCGCTGGCTTTGACGGCGTGGCTGTTGAAGGCTAGGAAAGCTACCTCCTATGAAAATTTATCATCGTACCTGGTGGGCATATATTGCCTGGTGCGAGTCGCAAGCATTTCATCCCCACTCCTTTTTGGTAGCAAGGGTTTTGGCCTTCCTACAGGAAGGTGTGGATCAGCGTTTGGAGCTGGCCACGATTAAAGGCCAGCTGTCGGCCTTGGCCATTCTCTTTCAGCGTCCCTTGGCGGCTAATTCCTTGATTCGCACCTTTATTCAAGGGGTGTGTCATCTGGCTCCCCGAGGAAGGCTCCTTTATCTCCCTGGGACCTGAATTTGCTTTTATCCGTTTTACAACGGCCTCCTTTTGAGAACATCAGAGAAATTCCTCTGCCTGTGTTGTCCCAGAAAGTTGCTTTTCTGGTGGCTGTCACATCTGCTCGCAGAGTGTCTGAGTTGGCGGCTCTGTCTTGCCGTTCGCCTTATCTGGTTGTTTATAGGGAAAAAGTGGTCCTGCGACCCAATCAGTCTCAATAAGGTGGTGTCAGCCTTCCACCTCAATGAAGGTATTGTGTTGCCTTCGCTTTGTGCGAAGCCCAAGCATCCAAAGGAGTTTGCTTTGCATTCCTTGGATGTGGTCCAGGCGATCGAGGTTTACCTATCTGCCACAGAATCTTTCAGGAAGTCGGATCGCCTGTTTGTCATTCCTGAGGGACCTCGGAAGGGTACAGCTGCATCTGTGGCGACCATTTCCAAATGGATCAGACAGACTATTATGCAGGCCTATTCGATCAAGGGTCAGGTTCTGCCTTTCCCTGTAAGGGCACACACTTCTAGAGCCGTCAGTGCGTCTTGGGCGTTTCACCATCAGGCGTCGGTGGCTCAGGTGTGCAAAGCGGCGACCTGGTCGTCTGCACACTTTTACAAAGTTCTATAAACTTGACGTATCCTCGGATGCTTCTTTTGGCCGCAAAGTTTTGAGTGCGGCAGCTGTCTGAAGAGACATGTTGCTTCTCTGTCTCTTCTGGATGGGGTTTGTTTTGTTTTTTCGTTTTTCCTGGGTTAGCTCCTGTTGAGCTTTGGTTGCCCGGTTGGCTCAGTTGCATATTTCTCTGGCCTGGTTGCTACGTTGCCTTTTTAGGAGGTTGCGTCTTCCCACCCCTCACACCTACACTGCTTTGGGACGTCCCAATCGTGAAGACTGTATGAGTGGGCGGCAACTGCCAGAGGATGTAAGAGAAAATAGAACTTTTGTAAGAACTTACCGTAAAATTCTTTTCTCTGAGTCCTCTGACAGTCGCCGCCCCCGCCCCTCTTATTTTGGGGTTGATGGTTTCCATGGACTGCTTGCTACAGAACTGAGGAAGGAGTGGTCACTGGCTGGGGATATTGGCTGGAGGGACGGCCCACTGGAGGTGTGTCTGTATGTATGTAAAAGTTTTTTGCGATTTTAATGCTGCCTAGCGGAGTGGGCGGCAACTGTCAGAGGACTCAGAGAAAATAATTTTAAGGTAAGTTCTTACAATTTTATTTTTTCTGTATTGCCATAATCCTTTTTTCTGTTTTACTTACAAATATTTTTTTTTTTTAAAGAAATGTTTAGTGAGAAATCCCAAGGAAAGGATATCTGTTGCTGAATTGTTAGTGCATCAATACGTTCAGATACAACCTCCCCCTCGGACAGGTATGTAAGATATTTTTCTATTTCAAAATTAAGAAAAAAAACTTTACATTTAATGGTATGCTTTTCTATACATTTCATCAGGTGGTGACATATATTTTGTGTGATCTTGATTATGTAGGGAAGTTCTTGAGTTTTTAAAGTTGTGTTTTTGCTTGTTTATAGATCAAGTACGGAATGATACTGCAGCGGAGATGAAACGAATTCTTGGACAACTTATTGAACTGAATTCACCAAATTCTATATCCAGAGCTGCTAAGGTGAAAAAAAAAAAAAAGCTTAAACATTAGAAGCTATAATATTGAGCTGTTTGACGTGCACCTATGTACTCTTCACTGTGAAGATTGATGATTTACATGCCAAGGTCTACTTGTTATCATGTACAGGATATCCCCATGCTGTCCCAATAGCTATACTGATACAGCGTTGTGTTTGTTTGATTTTTTTTTTTTTTTTTTATGTATACTAGTAATTTCTTTTAATTTATTAAATACAAACCTTTTGAACTTTTTTTTTTTTTCCTTTTTTTTTTTTGCAGAGTTTGTATGAACAATATAGCAGTGGCAAAGTCCTTGATTTTTGCCCAGCTGGCAAAGAGACGAGTCAGAACACATGGACAACTAAGTAAAGTGCAACACCAAGATGAGACATTTTTAAAGCTCATAGGCTGATCATTGGGTGAAAGCCTGTAGCCGAACCCCTGTAACTACCCCAGACTATTTAAAGCAAAGCCTCTACTGTGTCTTCCAGTAACGCTACCACTGTTGGCTTGTAAATGGAAATGTATGTGCACAATGTATATGTCAATTTTGTGTTCATTTAAACAATCTTTCCACTCTTCCTTTGGGAAACATTAAATTCACAGAAGTGATAAAATCAATGTTTTCTATTTTGCTGACCCCTCCCCCACCCCCCTTTTTTAATTTGGCATATTTTCCAGCGTGGTCTTCTGGATCGTTAAAAAAAATTTTTAATACATTGGTCAATAGTGTTCTGTTGTGGTTGTCGTTTTTTTTTTTTTGTTTTTTTTTTTTTCTTTTAAGGAGGCACGTAAAGCAAAACCCAAGCAATGTTGTAGTGCCTAGCATTTTAAGGCTGGGTTCACACCTTTTTGTGTTTTTTAATGTGTTATCAACTATGCTTTTTCATGTACTGCATTATTTTGACCTAGATAATGCATAACAAAATTGACACACATTAGCCAGCACTATTTAAAACAATGGCTAGTCTGTGTACATGTGCTGCCATGCCTTAAAGCCTTCAAACATGTATGAATGGCCTGAATAGATATGGCATGTGTCTGTCTAGGTTATCCAGCAGTATGTGTTGATATTTGGTTAGACCGATTACAACTGAATTAACCACATTTTCCCTGGAATACTTTTTTTGTTCCTAGTTAGAATTATCGTCAATCCAGGTTTCCATACGTTGTATATCACTGCATTTACTAGGCAGTCGTTACTTTCGACGTGAATCCAAAAACATGTACACACAAAATTCTTAGACTGATTTATCAATCTCAACAGGCCATCAACATCCCTGTGTGAAATGTGATTTTTAGGCTTTTAGCTTTTGGTCTCTGAAATAACATCCATGTTCTGTAAATGTTACCCTTTTAATATGTAATATGTGTAAATATGTATTTCTAATGCTATTCTAAATACCATCACCAATGCCATATTTAAAAAAAAAAAAAAAAAAACCCTATTCTAAGGGATGTTTTGTTGGATGTATGGGTAAACTGTCAAAATTGTGGATAAAATAGTGACATGTAAAGCACAATAAAAAAATATATATAATATAGAGGATGGAGATTGTCTCCTGGGTTTCAAGTGCTGTGATGTGATGCAGTATATACCATAACATATTCTTTTTTTTTTTTTTTTTTTTTTCCATACTACACAATAATCAGACAAGGAGGTTACTAACTGGCTGTATTTTTAGGTGGCATCCCAAAAAAAAAAAAAAAAACACTCCTCAATTTTTTGTGTTGTCACCACATGCAAGCTTATTATATAAATGTTTCCCCAAAATTGTTACATTCAAGGCATGTTTTGAATGATGACTGCCTCGGTAGCTTGAGCTTTCACATTCTGCAAAGCTATCAAATGGCTGGCGTCATACCTGATCACATGTGCAACACCATGGAAACTGTGTATCAAACCGAGGCTAAGATGACTGCTTCCTTAAGCCTGTAAAGAATAGGGGCCAATTTTTTTTATATTTTTTTGATAGAGGGGAAAAGTTATCTCTACTGCATATTGCTCTGTTCCATTTTGGGAAATTTCCCTCTTGTTCCTGCCTGTTTGGAAGTGAGGGGAACTCTACCTATTGGAGCCATAGAAAGCAAAATATATATTTTCTAGCAGAGTAGGAGATTGATTGAATCTCTTGATGTTACTGCATTCTATTTCCTTACTTGAGGAGATGACATTTATAGACTGTCTGAGAAAACACTGCCAAATTATATCTGTACAATGATGCTGTGACACTGCTGTATCTGTAAAGAGTGGCATCACTAATCAGAAATACACTACATATGTGGAGTTTGACGTGACACAGCTAGAACATTTTTCCTAACCGGATGAGCAGTTTTGTTTCTCACTTCTACACTGACACCATTGGAGCCTTGAAGTGGAGAAAGTATGAAGCTTGGACAGCCTACCCACCACCAGCAGATCTGTTCACCGTGACCAGAGGAGAAACTTTCATCCCAATACTCTGGGCTATGTCACTGCTTGTTTGCCTTTTTCTGGGACAAGTGAATTGGAGCTGGACTCTGAACCCATTCTTTTGAACAAGGGTCATCCCGGAAGTTATCCTAGGAGCGGATGTGCCTTGCCGTCCGGCCGGCGGCTTTCCATCCTTCGCGATTTTATCCACTTTGTTTTGTAAGTGTCTTTCTTTTAATTTAATAAACCAGTCAAGATTGTATTACATTATTGGCGCTCTCTCTTTACTCGGGCTGGTACACTATATTCTGGTACTGAGTTTCACAGCAAACCTCATTGATGCCGTTGGCCCTGGAGCTGTACCTATGACGGGAAGGCGCCAATAGAGATTATACCGCACAGATTATGTATCGTCTGGTAAGAGGCTTGTAGTGCTTTTTGAGTGACGTTCCTGGCTTCTTGGCTATTTGGATTGACCTATCTGCTCATTTTAATCTATTTTTGGTAAGAGGCTTCGCAACTGGTGGTGGCTCTTTTCCACATCTTATTTCTTTTGACACTGGGATATTCACTGATTGTAATCATATTCATTTGGTGAGCTGCTGCACAATTGATAGGGATTCCTATTGGTGGTGGAATCTAATATAACCTATCATTATATTTACGGTATCACACTATGCAAGTTTTTTTCTCTTTCATATATACTATTCACACAATTCGCTGAGGACTCTGACAACTCCAATCTTCCAGATCTGTGACAACATCTCAGCACATGAATCTTGCGATTTTTAGTGGCTATTTGGTAAGCGCATTTCTTTTTTTTTCAAAACAGTGAGGTTTATTGAAACTTTTGGTACAATACAAAGATAAACCGTGCATTGAAACTTCGACCATAATCATAATACACAGGGGTACAAGAATACAAATATTCACAGTAATTAACACTTAGAGACAGAACAGACACAGTAAAAAAAAAAAAAAAAAATAAGGCAGTAGTCAGTTACTTTCATGCGGCCCAACACTCAAGCAAACAATATTGGTTTAACAAGGACGGTCAGCATAAAGTAGCTACCCACATCACTACTGAGCCGTATCAGGGCATTGCACCCATTTGTCCCAAATATTGTTGAACTTCTGAGGGCACCCCCTGTGTTTATATAGAAGTTTATGAAATGGGATGACACTATTAATTTCCTTAATCCACAACCCTAAAGTGGGAGGAGTGGGTCTCATCCACCGTCTGGCTATCAATTTTCGTGCTATAAATAAGGTTTCCTGAAGAAATATGATAGTGGATTTGGGCATCTCTCCATCCGGATAGACCCCCAGGAGACACTCTTTAGGAGAGAGTTGTAGAGGAGACCCCATTTTGTCATGTAGAAATGTGACTACCTGTTGCCATAAAGTCTGTAATTGGGGACAGCTCCACAGTAGATGAAAGAAGGAAGCATCAGGGTCTCCGCACATAGGACAAGAGGGGGGCCAAGTCTGGGTGATATTTGGACAGTCTAAGTGGGGTGAGATAAGCCTGGTGTAATATGAAGGTCTGGGTTAGGCGATCCGACAGTTTTGGCGACACTCTGCGGCACGTCTCCAGGGCATCCTCCCACTCCTCATCCTCCATGGCCCCCACACTACGCTCCCAGCGGGTCTTAAGTGCAAAAGCTAAAGTGGTCGAAGAAGGTGTGTGGAGCTCAGAGTAGAACATGGAAATGAGGTGACTGGGTTCTGTACTTTTAACAATCTCAAGGGTGGTAATCGATTCCATCTCAGGAGGGCCATCAGGGAATTGAGATCTATAGGCATGGGAGAGCTGTAAGTATCTGTAGTGCATGGGGCCCTGGAGCGCAAACTGGTCTCGCAGGGTCTCGTAAGACCGCAGACCAGTGGTCGTGGAAATATGGCTAAGGAGAAGAATACCCCTCCCACTCCATACAGACAGATCAGGGGTGGAAAGAAACTCACGCAATGTGCTATTATGCCACAGAGGGGTAAGGGTGTGGAATGGAGGGCATCGAAGCCTGGACGCTACTACCTCCCAGATCCGACAATAGTGATATAGAAGTGATCTGGGGCACAGGGGCTCCAACGAGCCCCTGACGCCCCTAAGGATAACTAGAAGGGGGTCCCCGAGGGGATGAGCCCACCCAGGGCAGAGCAGGGTCAGGAAGCGCTCTCTATCCGTTTTATCTATATGAAAGAACTGGGACAACTGAGCTGCCAGATAGTACAGATTAAAATCCGGCAGGGCCAACCCCCCTAGATTGGTAGGATTCTTGAGCTTGCGCCAGGAGATCTTGTGCCGGTTAGCACCCCAAACAAAGGTCTTGAGGAGCGATTCCATCTGCTTAAACAGCTTGAGTGGCAGATAAATAGGAGAGTGCCATACAACATAGAGAATTTTGGGAAGGAGAACCATTTTAATTAAATTGACTCTACCCATCACTCCCAGTGGTAATTTAGACCATACTTGAATTTTAGCCTTAAGCAGAGGGAACAAGGGTTGAACATTATCCGGGACATAATCTGCTGAGCTAGTTGTCACTTGAATCCCTAAGTATTTAATGCGGGATACACATTGTAAGGCCGGATTTGCGGGGGCGATCGCGTGCGGGCTCTCGTCGAGTGGAAGAATTTGTGATTTATCCCAGTTTTGTAAGCGCATTTCTTAAAGAGACCGTGGAGTGTGTTCTCTGTTTTCAGCGTCATTCAAGTTGATATTTGGGACATTGATTTTGTTTGGACATTTATTTTGTTTACCCATATCACGCAGCGCGGCTTATTTTTCTATACTATATTTTGAACAAGGGTGCCTGTGTTCTGAATGTTTAATAAGGGGCTTGAGGCTGAAACTTCTGTGTAGCCGGTTTGTTGTCCTGTGCATAAAAAATATTTTCACTGTAAGGGCCCATCAAATGATCACATTGTGCCAACACATCAAGCATGCAGTGGTGTGCTGTAGTGACATTCATTTAAAGAGACAGCGTATGGGCCGTGGTAACACAGTACACCATGATGCTCCCTAACTGTGCCATGGCAATGCTCTTGCCAAATATTAAAGATAGTGAGGTTGTTTTACTTATAGTGCTAAAGGATTTTTAACTTAATGCATTATGTGGTAAGGTAAAAACCTCCAGGCTGGGTTCACACACATGCAAATTTGGACGAGTGAGTGGGAATGGCTCTCAATGGAGCCGGTTCACACAGGTACCGGGCAGCCGTGGTCCCCATTAAAAAAGGGTTCTGTGCATCTTTGGGTCGGATTCAGGTGCAAATTCATCCATAAATTCGGACCCAATTGGCACCTGAACCAGAGAACAGGGACGCACAGGACCCCAGGCCACTGCTCTCTCTCCACCGCTGCTCTCTCCTCACAGGCACAGAGGCAGCAATGGGAGCCATTGGATCCAGCTGTTGAATCCTGTGAGGAAAGTGGGCCCCCCATTGTGTGTGTGTATATAGACACACATAGCCCAGCTCGGGAGGAAGCCTACAAGTCTGCCTTCATAGAAAATGCTTGCTATGGGGGCAGGCACAGAAGAGGAGGTTTTAGTCCGCTCTGTGCATAACCATGGCACGCAGAAGGTAAGTATAACATGTTTATTATTTTAATTTAAAAAAAAAAAGTTTAGGCTTTACAATCACTTTTAAGAGCTATAGATCTTCACTCAATTTGTGTGTCTATTCCCTTCATTTATCCAGTCATGTTAAAAGCAAATTTCTCTAGCGCTCATTGACAGACGTAGTCCTTGGTGATACACCACCTTCGGGTTATGTTGCCTCCACAGGAGCAGGACTAGACAGGAAATTAAAAAGCTCTGGCCACACCCTAGGGGCAGTCCCAGAGGGTATATCCTCTCTCTCTCTGCCTCAGCAAATCAGTTATTTTCTGTCTAGTTAGGAGTAAGGACCTAGATACCTTGCTGGGATCTTAGGTCCTGGCAAGATTTTTTTCTTAAAGGATTTTTTAGACAGCTTTTTTTCTCCAGTGTTCCTGTGAGATCTTCAATCAAGAAAGCTGAACTGGGCGACGGGCTGGATGTTGAGATCCGGTGGTCACCCCAGTTCAGCCTACGAGCGCGTGCAGGCCATAGCTCCGCGCTGGGTCGGCCGCGACAAAGTCCCATTAAAGGACTGACCCCGCGAGTTAAATGTCTCGCTGAAACGCCAAAGACCATGAGTCACGGCGTCCATATCGATCGACAGCCCTCCCGCCCCGGTGGAGAGGGGTACTGTCAGGAGTTGGTGCCCGCCTGGTTCCGGTATGGTGAGTAGTATGTTCCCCCTTTTCCCCTGACGGGTCTTGTGGTGAACGCGGGCCCCTCTCTGTATGGTAAGATAGAGTCCCGCTCTATCCTATAAATGACACAGATCCTCCTACTTTCTAACAATCTAATTGTATACATGTTAAAGAGATTATAATCTGTGGCATTCTGGGAATCTTACGGTGATGATAATAAGCTACCTACCAGTCAGAAGCCACGGACATGTAGACTGCCTTCCTAATCAGATCTCCAGCTATTAGCAGGCCTCCCGAATGGCCATGCGGTCCGCCAGGGCCGGTACCGCCAACCACGCCAAATCCCCATGCAGAGAGAGTGTCGTGTGCCCTGCAGCACACCGCTATTCAGTACAGGCCGCCGCCATTTTTTTTGCTGGATCGCACGAGCCGCCATTTTGGCGTAGCCTCGTGTCTCCAGCATGGGGGCGGCCACGTTTGAGGTGATCCAAACACCTCGTGGAGCTAGGGGATGCGCCGGAAGGCGTGCAGAGGGGCGGAGCCGCCTCCTTTCTTCCTGGGCAGCCAGCCAAAAGACTTCCTGTTTGTCAAGACAGCGCTGTAACCTGTTGCAGTTAAACTCTGAACATCAAGTGGTGAGCCTGGGGGTCTCTCTCTCTCTCTCTCTCTCTCTCTCTCTCGATCGATAGGGATCCCTAGCAGGTAACACTAAGGGGCTTTTTTGGCGCTGGGGGTCTGAAAAAAAAAAAAAAAAAAAGATTTTTTATTTTTGAATTATATTATCCAGGAAGTGACTGGAATTATCATGGACCCTGCCACACATATTCCCCCACCTGTTTCCCTCGAGGGGGCCACGGGACCCGCCGGTGCACAGAGTGTAGAGTCATTTACAGCAATTTTGGAGTCTATGGTGGCTCGGGTGGAGGCGGCCTGTCAGGGACGGGGGTCAAGGAAGCGACCCCCGCCTACCCCTATACTATCTGACACCTCTGACTCAGATTCAGAGATGGTCACTGCAGTTGCAGGTTCCTCTGCAAGGGCTGTTATCCCAGGTAAAGCCCCCTCAGACAGTGAGGAGGACGCTTCTTCTCCTGCTATTATTCAGGAAGAAGCATTGGTGGACGCACTAGTTGTGGCAGTGCAGGAAACCTTAAAACTTGAGGCTTTACCGGCAGAGGCAACTGAAACAGATTCCTTTTGGTACTAATAAGCCCATCAAAACGGTGAAAGTTTTTCCTGTACCTAAATGTTTCGGTAATCAGATTAAAGGAGAATGGGAGCATTCTAAACGTACTTTTACTATTTCCAAGCGTATTGCTAGACGCTATCCGTTTGAGGAATCCATCATTAAGAAATGGACGGTACCACCAGTCGTGGATCCGACTATTTCCAGGCTGAATAAAGCCACGGTTATCCCAGTGGAGGACACTTCGTCCTTTAAGGATCCGGTGGATCGAAAGATGGAAGCAGAGTCCCGCACCATCTTCTCTCTGATAGGGTCAGCATTTAGACCAGTAATTGTTATTGGTCTAGTTTCCCAGACACTTACGGAATGGGCGAGAATGGTACGCCAAGACCTTAGGGGAAAAGATATTCCCCAGGAGACATCTGATTTGATGGAACAGATTATACAAGGGCTACAGTTTATCTGTGACGCAGCCTTGGACACTACTCCCTTATTAGGGCATGCATCTATGTCAGCGGTGATCCTCAGACGTGTGCTGTGGTTAAAATGCTGGTCAGCTGACCTAGGTTCCAAAAAGACCTTGACTAATCTCCCTTTTCAGGGGAATCGTCTATTTGGGGCCAACCTAGATGAAATCATCAAGGATGCCACTGGGGGCAAGAGCACTTTTTTGCCACAGGCTGCTAAAGCTAAGGGACCTCGCAACAAGCGAGGACCTTTCTTTACCGCCCATAAAGGGCGCCCGGCTGGTACTAGCGGGAAAGGCAAGACTCCTCCAGGAGGGTTCAAGAAGGGCTGGTCGGACAAGCAGAGGACCAACCCAGCCAAACCCGAAGCAAAGGAGTACACAGCCTGAAGGTGCGCCCCCACCCGGTTTCAGGGTGGGGGGACGTTTTCACCGGTATTCAGGACATTAGATCGAGCATCAACCACTACTACCGGTGCGATTCTTCCCTTCCAACATTTAAGTACTACAGGAAGCGGTAGTTACCGTTCCCTGAATAGATCTTTTCCTTTACCTTTTCCTAAGATTAGTCCCTATATCTCACAGGAATCGGATCTGGTTGACCAGATAGGCCCAGTAGCCTCTAGTCGGGTGACTTCGGTCCCTGAGGTTCAACCAGAAAAGATCACCCTTCCTGATAACAATCAGGTATCTGATAAATGTGTGGGAACAGAAAACGACCAGACTTTCTTGGATGGTCGGGGCCAGATACCTCTAGGGACGCCTGGTTCAGATTCTATCAGCGCCAGTGGTCCTAGAAATTCTAGGCTGGCCTCCTCAAGCCGGCCTGGCCGACTTGGACATGCTAGTCGCAGACGTTCCGTGGGAACTTCGTCTCAGGGAGTGTCTGTGGTCTCAAGGACCAATTTACCATCATGCTTTACAGTCGCTGGGTTTAATGGCCTGGCCATTGAGACCCAAGTACTGAAGGACAGAGGTTTGTCTACTTCAGTCATTCCTACCCTTATTAAAGCAAGGAAAGCGACTTCCAGCAAAGTCTATTATCACACATGGAAGACTTATATTGCGTGGTGCGAATCTTTAGGATTTCCTCCACGTACCTATTCGGTGACTCGAATATTGGCCTTTTTGCAACAAGGGGTTGAGCAGAAGCTAGCCTTGAGCACCATCAAGGGTCAAGTTTCAGCATTAGCAATCTTCTTTCAGAAACCTTTAGCTACCAAATCCTTGGTGCGGAATTTCATACAGGGGGTGCGGCACCTGGCTCCTCCAGTCCGCGCGCCCTTACCGCCCTGGGATCTTAATTTGGTTTTGTCGGTTCTACAGAAACCTCCCTTTGAAAACATCAGGGAGAATCCCTTGCTTACTTTATCCCAGAAGGTGGCCTTCTTGGTGGCTATTACTTCTGCTCGCAGGGTGTCAGAACTGGCTGCATTATCATGCCAGTCCCCATACCTAGTGGTTCATAGGGATAAGGTAGTACTTCATCCTAAGCCATCTTTTCTTCCTAAGGTGGTTTCAGATTTTCATCTGAATGAAGATATTGTACTACCTTCCTTGTGTCCTCAGCCCAAGCATCATCGGGAATATGCGTTGCATTCCTTAGATGTGGTTCGGGCAATCAGGGTATACCTGAAAGCTACGGAATCTTTCCGTAAGACGGATTCACTTTTTGTGATCACGGATGGCCCCAGAAAGGGTTTGCCTGCATCTGCCGCGACCATTGCCAAATGGATTAGACAAACGGTGGTACAGGCTTATTCTATTAAGGGTCAGAGTCCTCCGTTCCCTGTTAGGGCGCACTCCACTCGAGCGCTCAGTACTTCCTGGGCCTTTCGCCATCAGGCGTCAGTGGTCCAGGTATGTAAGGCGGCCACCTGGTCGTCGGTACATACCTTTACAAAATTCTATACGATTGATGTGACGGCATCGGCGGATGCCTCATTTGGCCGCAAGGTTTTGCAGGCCGCAATTTGAGGAGACCGGTGGTCTACCTCGAGGGTTTTTTTCTGTTTAAAAAAAAAAAAAAAAAAAGGAAAGTTTTTCTCTTTTTTGTTGAGTCTCATCATTAAGGATGAGCATTGTAAACTTCTAGTTGGCACCGGTTGGGCCTTCTAGATTTGGATTTGATTTTTATTTTCCCACCCCTCATTTGTGATACTGCTCTGGGACTTCCCGAAGGTGGTGTATCACCGAGGACTACGTCTGTCAATGAGCGCTAGAGAAAAATGGATTTTTGTAAAATCTTACCGTAAAATCCTTTTCTCTTAGCTCATTGACAGACGTAGTCCCCGCCCCTCTGTTTTTGAGTTGGGTTGGGTTAAAATCTCTAAAGACTGCTTTTTCACATAACTGATTTGCTGAGGCAGAGAGAGAGAGGATATACCCTCTGGGACTGCCCCTAGGGTGTGGCCAGAGCTTTTTAATTTCCTGTCTAGTCCTGCTCCTGTGGAGGCAACATAACCCGAAGGTGGTGTATCACCGAGGACTACGTCTGTCAATGAGCTAAGAGAAAAGGATTTTACGGTAAGATTTTACAAAAATCCATTTTTCTGTCCACGTTTACCACCCGATCAGGTTCAAAATCTTTTCACGATTGGATAATTAAAGTGAATATTCACGCAATTTTTTTTTTTTGAGTAGAGAATTTTAACTTTATTCGGTCTCAATCTGTATACAGTATTCTTTTATTAAAATTGGGTTTATTTACTGAAGCTGGAGTGTGCAAAATTAGGCTCACTTCTGCACAGAAACCAATTGGCTTCCAGTTTTTTTTTTTTTTTTTGCCAAAGCTTAATTGAACAAACAACTTATAAGCTGATTGACTTCTATGTAAAAGTGAGCCTGATTTTGCACTCTCCTGCTTTAGTAAACAAACCCCACGGTGTTCATTAAAATTTTGACTTTTTTTTTTTTTTGAGGCCATTGAAGTAAGTTGCTGGTTGGTAGCCACGCTTACTGGCCAGGTTAAAGGAGTCAGCCAAAAATGCTGCATTTTAAAGGTGACCAAAGCAAAAAACATTACCTACTCTCCAAAGCAAAAAAAACAATAGCTAGAATTGGGCTTGAAGCACTGATTCACTGCAGATTGACTAACAAAACTTAAATGGTTGTCCCAATTACCAGTCAGAATTAAGATTTCAGAAGAAGCAAAACATTTGGTGGTTTTTTTGTTTAATAACTTTTTATTGAGAAAACAGAACAAACTGAGTAAAAAAAGAATTTGTCAATTACAAACCGTGTAAAAGGAGAACAGAGATCAGGTCTTACAGTGCAAATCCAAAATGTAAACAAGCTTCCACATAAGAGGTAGCCTATTAGCATAAAAAACCCCAATCGAGGAACGATGGTACCCTACGCATCGCACATGAGCGAGAGTAAGCCGTCAGTTGAGGAAGCTGTAAATGCGTGGCACAAGAACAGCATCGAGCACCTGTAAGTATTACATCTGTAAATCAGTATGCCAATAAAATGAAGAACCAAGAAAAACAAGAGTAAAGAAGAGAAGAGAAAAGAGGGGGAGGGAACTAAGAACGACAGCTGCAGCACAACATCCAAAGACAAAAAACAGAAGACTCCTACCAACAGAAACATAATTTCTCTTGCGTCCTCCGACAGTCGCCGCCTCTTCATATTCGTCACATATGGGGTATTAGACTTTGCTCCGAAGGAGTAGCTAGGCAACAGAATATGTTAACATTAAAGCTTTTAACATATCCCACCCTCAAGGGGTGGTCCCCTCAGTCAATACCCTCCTACTTCCTGCAACCATATCTCAGTTTTAATGTCTAGCTTGTCAGGAGTGGCTGGCTTTCTCTGTGCTGGGGTTTTCTGCCCCAGACTTTCTTCTTTTTGAAATTTTGTTTGAGTTTTCTCTCTACCTTTACTTAGCTGTTATTTTTGTCAGCGTTAGTTCTTCTGATGAAGAGGATCATGCGGGCTGGGTCTCGGGCTGATCCCCCTGGTCGCAGGTCGTGGGTCAGTGGCTTCCCAGCCTGCCATCGAGCGTTCAGCCAGGTAACGCTCCTGGCACAGTGAACGACCCATCCCTGTTCGGTGCAGGGATGATTGGTGAGGTGGCTACCTCACTGGACGCTGTGCGGTTTCTTAACCCCCGTTTTGTGCGTCTTGAATGCGACTCTCCCTGCCTCATGTGCAGCGGCTTGTTCGCCTGTGCGGGTCCCCCACGCCATGTGAGGTAAGTGTATTTATGTGGGGACCTGTCTGTCTGGGGGGGTGTCAGTCTGGGACTGTGTAACCTGCCTCTATTCACACTGCTTGTCTCCCTATCTCTCGGCTGCATGCTGTGGGCTGCAGGGGGGGGGGGGGGAGCTGTGTGACACTGTGTGTGTCAGCCTGGTTAGTGTGAGACGCTGTGTGCTGTGGGGCATGTTTTTTTGGCATGTTGGGGCATATACAGCGATCGCTGCGGCGATCTGACATGTATTCTTATACAGGGATGTCATGTGTGCATTACTGCACTGTGGAGCGGCGGTTTCGGCGCCAAACGGCGCCATTTTGCCTACACTCGCTCCGGCCACATGTTTTACATGCATGGCGGCCATTTTCTTGTAGCCTCCATAGGCTTTCATAGAGCGCCCTGGCAGCATCACTTCCTCTTTCCAGGAACACCGATCGAGGCAGCAGCAGCGGCGAGGGTCTCCTCAGGTTTTATCCTTCTGTTCTTACTATCCATTGCCTGTGTTCAGTTTGCATATTCCCTGTGGGGGTCTCATTGTGCTTGTGTGGTGCGGTGGGCTGCGCTTGCCGCGCTTGCTTAAAGGGGCAGTTAACCCTTTATTGTCCGGCATTACAGGGGCAATGGATTCTCAGGAGGGCAAATTCCCTACCGCCTTGGTGGAAAGCCAGGGGACCGCTGTTTCCCCCCCCCAGGGGGGGATTTAGCCACTATTGTGGCTGGCCTTGCTGCTCAGGTACAGATGCTGGTGGCTGCTCAATCTACTAAAAGGCCCAGAGTTGCTCTTTCCTCTGATTCTGAGGGTGAAGGTGATGGGGCTGTTATGGCGGGGGCCTCCTTATCGGGGTCCCGCTCCTCCCTAGATCTAGTGGGGTCCGAGGTGGAAGCTGAAGTTGAGGGGGTTGATAATTCTCCCCCTGGCTCGCCTGAAGAGCTTGCAATCATGGATGAGTTGATTGCTTCCATAAAGCAAACGCTGCGTTTGCAGGATGAAGTGTGTCCCCCCGCCGCCTTGGCGGCTTATGGGACGCAGAGAAAACGCAGGACGCCGCAGGTTTTTCCCTGCAATGATGATTTTCAGCGCGCTGTTAAGAAACAATGGCGCAATCTGCGCAAACCTTTTGCTGTACCAAGTAGATTCAAGCTGCGTTATCCTTTCTCGCCTTCCACTGATGAGAGGTGGTGTGTGCCTCCCCCAGTGGATCACGCAATTGCGGTTTTAAACAAAGCCACTGCGATTCCTGCAGAGGATTCCCCTGTGTTCCGTGATGCCACGGATAGGAGATTGGAGTCTCTTGCCCGTCATACTTATTCTGTTACGGGTTCTATGCTTAAGGCTCTGTTTGCTTCTCTCATGGCGGCCCAGGCGATTGCAAGTTGGACGCAGATGCTTAGGCGCGTCCTAGTGGCCGATTTGGCCTCGCCGGCGACCCTGGATATGGTGGATCAAATACACCAAGGTGTCATGTATCTGTGTGATGCGGACCTGGACCTGGTTCCGTTGGCTGCACGTGTGCACAGCGTGGCGGTGTTGTCTCGCCGCCTGGTTTGGTTAAAATGTTGGTCGGTGGACCAGTCCTCACGTAAGACCTTAGCCAATCTACCTTATGATGGGTCTCGCCTTTTTGGGGAGTCCTTGGATGTGTTGATTAAGGGGATCACCGGGGGTAAGAGCACTCTCTTGCCCCATTTCCCCAAGGCTAAGGGGGCTTCTGGGAAGAAGCATGCTAATTTTCGGCCCCCTCAGGGGTCCTTTCGTGCCTTTCGGCCGCACTACAAGGGCAAGCCGTTCAAAGGTCAAGGCTCTCAGAAGAAGCCCTGGTCTTGGGAAACAGAAGTCCGGTCAATCCGGATCTGCAGCCCATAACAGTTGGGCCTGAAGGGGCGCCCTCACCCAGTTTTGGGGTGGGGGGACGCTTGCTCGGTTTTCTTCAGCCCTGGTTGGCCCGTTTGCGGGACAGATGGGTTCAGGAGATCGTTCGATCTGGTTACAAGATCGAGTTTCTCTCTCGGCCGGAGAGCAGATTTTTTCCCTCAAATCTTCAACTGTCTCCAGAGCGTTTGCGGGACCTGCACCTGGCGGTGCGGGACCTGAGGGCTCAGGGAGTGGTGGTTCCGGTGCCTCATCGGGACAGATTTCGGGGGTTTTATTCCAATCTGTTCACCGTGCCCAGAAAGGAGGGCAAGGTTCGTCCAATTCTGGACTTGAAGGCTCTGAACCGCTCTGTGCGGGTTCGCAAGTTCCGCATGGAATCCCTGCGGTCGGTGGTGGCTGCCCTGGTTCCGGGGGAATTCATGGCCTCCATCGATTTGAAGGATGCGTATCTTCACATCCCCATTTTCGAGGGTCACCAGAGGTTCCTTCGATTTGCCATTGCGGAGGATCACTACCAGTTCGTGGCGTTGCCTTTTGGTCTCGCCTCGGCTCCGCGGGTCTTCACCAAGGTGCTTGCACCGGTTCTGGCTTTATTGAGGGCCCAGGGCATTTCTGTCCTGGGGTATCTGGACGACATTCTGGTTCGGTCTGCGACCAGCCAGGGTCTGGAGAAGGACCTGTCTGTCACGATGCAAACTCTGCAGGAGTTTGGTTGGACGATAAATTTTCCAAAGTCGACACTGAGTCCGTCGGTTCGTCTTCCCTACCTGGGAATGATTCTGGACCTGGTGCAGGCGAAGGTCTTCCTGCCGGAAGACAAACTCCGAACTCTTCAGGAGGAAGTCAGGTCCCTCAGGGACGTTCCGCACTCGTCTCTGCGGACGTGCATGAGATGTCTGGGATTGATGGTCTCGGCCTTCGAGGCGATTCCCTTCGCCCAGTTTCACACGCGGGGTCTCCAAGCGGAGATCCTGTCCAGGTGGGACGGGCGACCTCAATCCCTGGATCTTCAAATCTCGTTGAGTCATCGCACCAGAAGAAACCTTCTGTGGTGGCTCCAGTCCCCGTTGGTGTCCGGGGGCAAGTCGTGTCTCGTGGACGGTGATCTCCACGGATGCCAGCCTGTCGGGCTGGGGTGGTGTTCTGGGCGTTCTGTCCGCCCAGGGAACTTGGTCGGAGGGGGAGTCTTCCCTTCCGATCAACATTCTGGAATTGCGTGCGATAAATCTCTGTCTTCATCGCTGGACGGACCGGCTGCAGGGCTGCCCGGTTCGGGTGCAGACGGACAATGCCACGGCGGTGGCCTACATCAACCACCAAGGGGGCACCAGGAGTGCCCGAGCGGCTCGAGAAGTGGCCGACATTCTGTCTTGGGCCGAGACTCATGTCCCGGCGATAACGGCGGTTCACATTCCGAGGGTGGAGAACTGGCAGGCGGACTATCTGAGTCGCCAGACCCTGGATCAGGGGGAATGGTCTCTCCACCCGGCTGTCTTCCAGATGTTGTGCGCGAAGTGGGGTCTTCCAGATGTGGACCTGTTCGCGTCTCGTCTCAACAACAAGGTGAGAAGGTTCGTGGCAAGGACGCGCGACCCTCGGGCAGACGCGTCGGACGCGTTAGTGGCCCCGTGGCATCAGTACAGGCTGATGTACGCGTTTCCACCGATTCAGTTGCTGTCCAGGTTCCTTCGCAGGTTACACTCGGAACGCAGCACGGTGATTCTTGTGGCACCGGACTGGCCTCGCCGGTCCTGGTACGCAGACCTCGTGAATCTGGCGGTCGACGCCCCATGGCGTCTGCCTCTTCGAGACGATCTCCTGTCTCAAGGACCGATATACCATCCTGCTTTACAGTCGCTGGCTTTGACGGCCTGGCTGTTGAGACCGAGGTCCTGAAGGAGAAGGGTCTCTCCCCAGAGGTCGTTCATACCTTGATCAACGCGAGGAAGTCTTCCTCGGGGAAGGTTTATTACCGTACTTGGAAGGCCTATTTTGCCTGGTGTGAGTCCAGGGGGTTTTCACCCCGCACGTACTCGGTTTCCCGAGTGCTGTCCTTCCTTCAAACGGGTGTCGATCAGCGTTTGGCGCTGGCTACGATAAAGGGTCAGGTGTCTGCGCTGGCCGTTCTGTTTCAACGTCCCGTGGCTTCCAACTCCTTGGTTGGCACTTTTGTTCAGGGAGTGCGGCATCTGGTTCCTCCTAGGAGGGATCCTCTGCCCCCTTGGGACTTGAATCTCGTTCTATCTGTGTTACAACGTGCTCCTTTTGAACAGATCAGGGAGATCTCGTTGTCTGTTGTCCAAACAGGTCGCCTTTTTGGTTGCGATCACTTCGGCTCGCAGAGTGTCGGAGCTGGCGGCTTTGTCCTGCAAGTCTCCGTATCTGGTTGTTCATTTGGATAAGGTGGTCTTGCGACCTAATCCTTCTTTTCTTCCGAAGCGAGTTTCGGAATTCCATCTTAATGAGGATATTGTCTTGCCTTCGCTGTGCGCGAAGCCTAAACATCCAAAGGAGGTGAGATTACATTCTTTGGATGTTGTTCGGGCGATAAGGGTTTACCTTAAATCGACTGAGTCTTTTCGAAAGACGGACTCCTTGTTTGTTCTTCCAGAGGGTCCTCGGAAGGGCATGGCGGCGTCGGCCTCTACCATCGCCAAATGGATCAGGCAGACCATTGAACAGGCCTATGCTTTGCAGGGGAAGGTTCCCCCTGTGCCTGTGAAGGCGCACTCTACTAGATCTCTGAGTACGTCTTGGGCCTGTCGTCATGGGGCTTCTGTAGCCCAGGTGTGTAAGGCGGCGACTTGGTCGACCGTGCACACTTTCACGAAATTCTACAAAGTAGATGTTCAGGCATCGGCGGATGCTTCCTTTGGCCGCAAGGTTCTTAGTGCGGCAATTCCCTAGGGTCCCTTGTTGGGGACCTCTGGCTGTTGGGATAAGTTTTGTATCCCCTGGTTTTTTGTCTTTTCCTGGGTTGTTGCTCCTGTTGAGCACTTGTTTTTCCTGTTGCCCAGCTGGTTTCCTTCCTTTGGTAAGGTTCCTTTCTTTGATGCGGAGACTGCGTTGCCTTTTCGGCGCGGATGTGTTTCCCACCCCTCATGTTTGCACTGCTTTGGGACGTCCCCATATGTGACGAATATGAAGAGGCGGCGACTGTCGGAGGACGTAAGAGAAAACGGAATTTTTGTAAAATCTTACCTGTAAAATTCCTTTCTCTGAGTCCTCCGACAGTCGCCGCCCCCGCCCCTCTTTTGGGGTTTGGTTGTATACTCTACTGCTATTCCACTAAAACTGAGATATGGTTGCAGGAAGTAGGAGGGTATTGACTGAGGGGACCACCCCTTGAGGGTGGGATATGTTAAAAGCTTTAATGTTAACATATTCTGTTGCCTAGCTACTCCTTCGGAGCAAAGTCTAATACCCCATATGTGACGAATATGAAGAGGCGGCGACTGTCGGAGGACTCAGAGAAAGGAATTTTACAGGTAAGATTTTACAAAAATTCCGTTATTCGGGTCGGCACACAAACTAAAAAGAGCTGTGCTAGTCAATGCAGTGGTCGGTGGGGTCTCCTGCCACGGGGGCCAGAGCCAGCAAGGTAGCATATTCAGGCATAGCAGTGAAGGCTAGCCAACATGCCCAAATTTGCAGGATGAGGCAAGATTCCTTTGGGAATAGATTAAGTCCTCCGAGTGGTATATACGGTCCACTCTCTTAAGCCATTGAGAGAACGTAGGGACTGTGGCTTTGGACCAATGGCAAGGAATAAGGGACTTTCAGCATCTAAAAGATGAGGGGTGATGGATTTCTTGTAGGCTCTAGCGGGCTCTGCCACCCCGTGAAGCAGGATCACCCACGGGTCATGCAGTACTGGACAACCTTGTATTTTTTTAATTAGTTGTAAGACCTCAGTCTAATACACCTGGATTTAAACATTTGGTTGTTTAGCCAACTTTTTTTATACTAACACTTGGCATTAATTTCCAAAACTCACTTCTGCTAGTTGGTGTTCGGGGGGATCCTCCTGGTAAACTACAAGTGATAGCCAGCTGAGGTTTCGCACTGGATAATCTAGAGCCTTAGGCTGCATTCACATGTCAGCTTATAATCGCGGGCAGAACCGCCGCGGTTCCGCCCGCGATTCGGAGATTTATTGCAAATCGCGGGACGCCTAGCGTTTCCCGTTGATTTGCAATAGCCCCCCAAACGCCGAGCGATGTTGCCGCGATTTACGCCCGCCGAATCGCGGCAACATCGCGCAAACAAAATCGCGGAACGCAATACGCTCCAAAAAAGTACAAGAGCTTCTTTGGAGCGTATTGCGTCCCGCGATTTTGTTTGCGCGATGTTGCCGCGATTCGGCGGGCGTAAATCGCGGCAACATCGCTCGGCGTTTGGGGGGCTATTGCAAATCAACGGGCAACGCTAGGCGTCCCGCGATTTGCAATAAATCTCCAAATCGCGGGCGGAACCGCGGCGGTTCTGCCCGCGATTATAAGCTGACATGTGAATGCAGCCTTAAGGTCTCCCAGCCTGGCCTATGAGCGTGAGCAGGTTATAGTCCTGCACTAGGCCATCGCCATGACAGAACCCCGTTATTGGATGGGAACGAGCCACCTCGTGAAGCAGGATCACCCACGGGTCATACGGTACTGGGCAACCTTGTATTTTATGAATTCGTTGTAAGACCTCAGTCCAATACACCTGGATTTAAACATTTGGTTGTTTAGCCAACTTTTATTTAGACTAACACTTGAGATTCATTTCCAAAACTTGGATCAGTATCTAATTTGGGGTACTTTAGAGTGTTCCCCCTGCAGAGCATTATTGTGTCTATCGTGTTATGGCAAGAAGTTTTTCACTTGAACAACCAAAAGCAGCATTAACCTATATCTTGTAAAGCAGCATTAACCTATAGGCTATAAACCCTGAATATATTTGATTTAAAAGAGGTCATTTTTTTGTCCCCTCTGCTTTACAGCATTTTGTTAATCATTGGCTCTGCAATATCCTTGCTATACTGTAAATAGCCTGTCTTTTTTTTTTTTTTTGTTTCCTATTTATGCCCACTTTTCAGTGCTAGCATGTGGCTAATGGCCCAGCTCCTAATAGCATTCTGATTTCTCTATTGTCCATTGACAGACGCAGTGCGTATGTTTCTTAGACCATTGGGTTATGCTGCCCCCTGCAGGAGTAGTAATAGGCAGGAAAAAAAAGTTTACCACGCCTACGGAGGCTGTCCCTATAGGCATAACCCCACACACCCTGTTTCACCCTACCAATTTGTTTCTGCCTGGTGAAGGAGTAGGGCCTAGGTTTCCTGCTGGGACTTCAGTCTGTTTTTTTTTTTTTTTTTATTCTTTTAAAGAATATTTAGTTTTATTTGCTTTACTCATTTCTGCTAGTTAGTTTTCAGGGGGATCCTCATGGTGAACTACAAGTGATTGCCAGCTGAGGTTTCGCACTGGATAATCTAGAGCCTTAAGGTCTCCCAGCCTGGCCTACGAGCATGAGCAGGTTATAGTCCTGCACTAGGCCTCGCCACGACAGACCCCCGTTTTTGGATGGGGAACGAGCCTGCAAGTGGATGTCTCGCTGGGACGCGACCATCTGGAACGCCCTTGAGTTGCAGCGTACCTCTCAGCTGGCAGAACCCCCACTTCGAGTGCGAGGTGGTCTGGCCTGAGCGGAGCCCACCTGGTCCAGGGCATGGTGAGTAAACGCAACCCCCCCCATATCCCTTAGTGGTCTTGGGGGGGGGGGGACATGGGCCCACTCCTGGGGATGATAGGACTGGTGCTTCCTAAAAGATCCCCCTTGCCTGTCAGGATGGGAATGATGGCGTCGCGTGCTCACGCCCTCCGTAGAAGTCCGCTGTGACGAAACGCGTAAGAGCGTGGGCACGCGGTGACCATAGCAACGATGCGTCCCGAGTGCCTGACTTCAGACCGGCACCCGGAAGTCCGATGGCGGTATCCAAGCCGCAGACACGGACAACTTGTGCAGTACGGTACGGCAACCAGGTAGCCCGGACTGGGATACAATTTGATGAGTTTTACTGTACTTTATCCTTGTGAGTGCATATTATTTGGGCTTATTTTTTATAATAAATTGACTGTGTATATTGATTTACACTATGAGCCTTATTATTCATTTGCATGCCATACGGTATATATAAGGATTGATCCAGGCACCGGTCATTTGGGGATCCAGAGGAGTCCTGTTGTTCAGATGTCCTTTTGTCCATCAATTTGGCACATTATTCCCCACCCGGATGTACGTGGGCACTTCTTGGGGGGCATGCCGGTGAGGTGGTGGTGCATGCCAGATCTAAGGACTCTGCTGAGGAACATTATTTGTACTGTTTTCAAGTGATTGTTTTGCTGGACTTTCACCTTATTATCTATAATACACATGAAAACAACCCCGTATACATGTAGTAGGGCTGTTAGTGTATGCATATGATTTGCCATATGGAGTTAGATGCACACACCTTTTCTATATACTTTTGACTTTATAACAGCAGCTGATTATTTATTGATTTTATATCAATTTATGTGAATTTATGCAAATTTTTAGTTGTGGTAACACAATTTTAGCTCCCTAGCGCCGAGTGAGTGTGATAAACAGAAATCTCCCTGTAGGTTTTGTGCCAGTTTTCCCGCTCTTTTTTTGGATTTCCCCCTGCCCTTATTGCGGTTTTCACCTGGGGGGCGCCTGATGCTGTGGCATCAGGCGCCCTGGGGGGAGGGTGTAAATGGTACTTTTTCCTGCTGGGTCTTGTAGATTCTCTGTGGCCTTCAATTCGGGGTCCCCTGACCACATGGCACGTCGTGGGGACTGCCATCTTTAGTGTGGGCATAGAAGAATTTCACCCCATTGACTTGCATGGTGCAGCCATTTTCCCCTGTGCTTCCCATAGACTTGGATTGGCAGACATTTTTTGTGTAGCTCTATGGAGCTACACAGGCAGCTTGACCTTTCACATTCTATCCAGGCTGATGTCCTATTCTGTGACTTTCACTTTCCTACTGCACAGATCGGCTCTGGGGGTTTCTCAGAGAGGTGGTAAAGTACTGGGGTCTCTGTGGGCATGTATCTGCCATATATTTAAGGGGGACTCTGCATACCGCGGTGATGACCTCACTCAGCGCTCTTAAAGAGCCAGTACACCTGTTTTCTTTGAACTAATTATCGAGTCCCAGGCAGTGGGTTCACCCTCAGACCCTCTTAGTACGACTACCGGACCTTCCGGATCACAGTCGCTGGCCGCAATTTCAGCAGCACTGGAAAGCCTGGCAACCAAGGTCGATTTTGTGATGAAAAAGGTTAATAGTCATCAGTGGGGTCCTCTGATTCAGAGACTCATATGGTCGCCACAGACTCCCCCCCCCCCCCCCCCCCCGAGGGTTTGCTGTCCTTGCAATCGGATGAAGAGGACCTGTCCTCTTCAGCTGCAGCGCTGGAATGTGCTTTGGTGGAAGCCCTGATTGTTTCAGTCAGGGAAATTTTAAAAATGGCAGATGAGCCCACACTGGCAGGGACACGGGTGTCCTTTGGCTCCTGCAAAACCCAAAAATCGGGCAAGGTTTTCCCTTGTCTCAAGAATTTTCATGATATTGTTAATAAACAATGGCGGTGCATCAAGCACGTGCTAGTAGTGCCTAAGCGCTTTAAACGCCGTTATGCCTTTGCAGAGTCGGTTTCGAACAGTTGGACGGTACCGCCTAAGGTGGATCACCCTGTATTCAGATTGAACAAATCTACTATAGTGCCTGTGGAAGATTCCCCGTTGTTTACGGACCCGGTGGACAGGCGAGTGGAATTTTTTTCCAGCCACCTTCATGTGTTGGTGGGTTCAATCCTGAAACCCATTTTTGTGTATCACAGGCGGGTATGGAATGGGTATAGGGTTTTAAGGGGAACAAGTCCTCTTCAGCATTAAGGGGCACCCGTTACTTGGGGGGGGGGGGCGGGGACATGTGCGCTTCGTTCAGGAACCCTGGACTTCCTTCATTGAAGACAAAGGGTTCACAAACTGATTCCTTCTGGGTACGAGATCGATTTTCGTTGCCGACGGACAGGTTATTTCAGTCAGATCTTCACCTGTCTCCAGATTGTTTGAAGGATCTCCGGGACGCAGTGCAGGATCTCCTTGCTCAAGGAGTGATTGCGCCGGTTCCTCTGCAGGAACGCCTTCACGGTTTCTATTCAAACCTGTTCACAGGGCCCAGAAAAGAGGGCAAAGTGCGTCCAATCCTGGACCTCAAGGCTCTGAACCGCTTTTTGCAGGTGCAGAAGTTTCGAATGGAATCTATTCAGTTGGTGGTAGCATCTTTAGGGGGATTTTCTGGCCTCCATCGATTTCAAAGATGCATATCTACAATTCCCCCATCTACGGGGACACCAGCAATTTCTCTGTTATGTGGTGGCAGAGGAGCATTTTCAATTTGTGACGTTACCCTTTGGTCTCGCCTCAGAGTCTTTACAAAGGTACCAGCCCCGGTATTGGCTTTGTTACGCCAAATAGGGGATGTGATCCTACTATATCCGGATGATCTCCTATTGAGAGCGGACTCTCACTCGGCTCTGTTGGGCAACCTGTCAATTACAGTTCAGACCCTTAAGGAATTCGGGTGGACTATCAATTTTAAATCTGCTCTTCAGTGGCGTTGGATTATCTGGTACTGACTCTAAATTCCGCCTTGGTGAGGGTCTTTCTTCCCCCTGAAAAAAATGTCAGAAGTTGCAGGGAGCGATCCGGTTGCTGTTGGACACCGATCTGTCCTCACTACAGACTTGCATGAGACCCCAGGGTCAGATGGTATCAACCTTCCGTTTACTCAGTCTCACTTGAGATCTCTGCAAAAAAGATTCTTGCAAAATGATACACTCACGAAGTCTGCTCTATCCAGTCGCCAGCATTGTGTCAGGGCAAGTCCTTCCTACCACTGTTTTGGACAGGGGTCACCATGGACGCCAGCCTGTCAAGCTGGGGGATGGAGTGCTGGGGAAGCTCTGTGCCCAGGGGACCTGGTCAACAGAGGAGTCTTCCTTACCGATCAATATTCTGGAGCTCAGAGCAATAAAGCTTTGTATGATTCACTGGACAAATCGGCTACGCAGTTCTCTGGTTCGGGTCCAATCGGACGATGTCACGACTGTGGGTTACATCAATCAAGGGGGCATCAAGAGTGTCCTGGCAGGCAAGGAGGTGGCTGAGATTCTGGTGTGGGCGGAAGCCAATGTTCCGGCTCTTTCCGCAGTCCTCGTTCCGGGTGTGGAGAATTGGCAAGCGGATTTCCTGAGTCGTCAGGTGCTGAATCAAGGGTAATGGTCCCTTCATCCAGAGGTGTTTCATCTCCTATGTGTCTGGTGGGGAACTCCAGAGGTAGACCTGTTTGCGTCTCGCCTCAACAAAAAAGTCCAGAGGTTTGTGGCCAGTTCTCTGGATCCTTTGGCCGACGCCCTGGTGTCTCCTTGGAGTCAGTATTGCCTGATCTATGCCTTCCCTCTGCTTGTTCTCTTGCCAAGGTTTCTTCGCAGGGTGGCGATGGAAGGCATTCTGGTCATTTTGGTGGCACCAGACTGGCCTCGGCGGTCTTGGTACGCAGCGCTGGTAAAAAATGGTCGTGGATCCTCCATGGCGTCTTCCTTTGCGGGAAGATCTACTATCTCAAGGACCGATTTTTCCATCCTGCTTTACGGTCGCTAACTTTTAACGGCTTGTCTGTTGAAAGCAAGTTGTTGAGGGATAGAGAGGTCTTTCGGTTCGGTGATTCCTACCCTTTTGAAGGCCAGGATGTCGACATTTAGAAAGATCTATAATCGTACGTGTAAATCGTACATTTCATGATTCGCACCTGCATTCAGGGGGTGCGTCATCTGGCCCCTCCAAGGAGATCCCCGTTATCCCAGTGGGATCTTAATCTGGTTTTGTCTGTTCTTTAAAAGCCACAGACGCCTTGGTGGCTCCTTGGAGCCAGTATCGGCTGATCTATGCCTTCCCTCTGATAAAACTCTTGCTAAGGCTTCTCCGCAGACTGGCGGTGGAAGGAATTCCGGTCGGTCTGGTGGCCCCAGACTGGCCTCGTCGGTCTTGGGACGCAGACATAGTAAAATTGGTCGCTGATCATCCGTGGAGACTTCCTCTGAGGGAGGATCTGCTGTCCCAGGGACCGATCTTCCATCCCGCTTTACGGTCGCTGGCTTTAATGGCATTGCTGTTGAAGGGCAGGTGTTGAGATATAGGGGTCGCTCTGAATTTGTGATTCCTACCCTGTTGAAGGCTAGGAAGATTTATCATTGTATGTTGAAATTGTACATTTCATGGTGTGAATCGCTGAAGCTGCAACCTCACTTGTTTTTCTATAGCTAGGGTTTTGTCCTTTTTACAAGGGGTTGAGCAGCGTTTGGCTTTGGGCACTATCAAGAGCTAAGTTCCGGCTTTGGCTATTTACTTCCAACGTCCGTTGGCTACTGATGACTTCATTCGCACTTTCATTCAGGGGGTGTGTCATCTGGCTCCCCTGAAAAGATCCCCATTGCCTCTGTGGGATCTCAATCTGCTTTTGTCTGTTCTTCCAATGCCTCCTTTCTCTGCTTTCTTTATCCCAGAAGGTTGCCTTCCTGGTGGCTATTACTTCTAATAAAAACAGAATGGTGTAGCGCTAAATTATGAATGACAAACACCTATACTGAATCAAAGTATGATGTTAACGTATACCGTCCAAAAAATGAACACTAAAAAAGTCCACAAAGGAAGGTATTGGCTGAAACAGATTCCCAGGAAAGGAAAAGCTCCAAACAAATGAAGAAAGGTGAAGATCAGGTGTGCCCAGGAGTAGAAATGATTCCACCAAACAATATAGTGAGAGATGGCTCCTTACTAAATAGCTCTTGCCACTAGATTATAGGTGGCTGAACGCTCATATGAAAGAGAGATCCTCCAATGTAGTGGAATAGCCAAACAGGAGCATAGGTCACTCTCTCCGAGGACAACCAATCATAGGTCACAGGTATATCCAGTGTATAACCATGGAAATAAAAAGGGGAAACACTCCCATAGTGCATTACCAATGTATAACTTTAATAAATAAAAAGGGATGCACTCGCATGTAAAAACTTCGTATGTCAGCGGAACAAACAATTACATGCAGCCGCAGCGTTCCTGCAGAACATTCCTCCTCAGATCGTGGGTCACCCGGCAGAATGGTGGAGAGCTAACGCTGATGATACATCTAAACACCAGGGACCAATATGAACTCTCGCGCTGTCAGGATAAACCACTGTTTAAACAGAACGGAGAGAAAGATCACATGTCAAAGATCCAACGGGTCTCAAGGCGAGAAATCGCCCTAACTAAATTGGTGCCCCTCCAATTAGCTGTAATCCTGTCAATGGCCAGGAAAGAGGTACCCGATGGATCTTTGTTGTGACATTTGTCAAAATGTCTTGATAGACTGTGACCTTTGAACCCTCGTCTGATATTGCCAACATGTTCTGAAAGGCGAATGTGCAGTTCTCTTTTTGTCCTTCGAATGTATTCTTTAGAACACGGACACTGGATCAAATACACAACATACTTAGATCTGCACGTGATGAAAGTGTCCATTTCAAAAGATCTACGTGTGTGTGTGGACTGGAACTGCATACACCTCCTAGATCTGAAGCTGTTGATCTGACAGATACTACAGCTTCTACAAGGAAAATAACCTGGAAGAGGCTGGAAGAATGAGAGGTTTAGGCGGATCCACTACATTCGGTGCGATCTAATGACGCACCGATGGAGCCCCTCTAAAAATGACCGAGGGTTGATCTGGCAAGATGGAACCTAAAATCCTATCATTCTTAAGAATATTCCAGTGTCTTCCCAGGATTTTTTTCACAGAAAAGTACTGGTTAGAATACCTGGTAAACATGGAAAAACTAAATTTATCAGCACCTGAAGTATCTCGTGGTTTTTTTAACAAGTAGAGATCTTCTATCCATGTTTGCCACCTGGTGTACAACCCTATCAATATCTGGTTCACTATATCCTTTCTCAAGGAACCTGACCTTTAAAGTATTGGCCTGTAAGTGAAAATCCTTAATATTAGAACAATTGCGCCTAATTCTTTGGAACTGGCCCTTAGGTACCGCATCCAACCAGACCTTATGATGACAACTCGATCTGGGGATATAAGCGTTCCTGTCTGTACTTTTAAAGAACGTAGAGGTGACAAGTTTCCCATTCTGAACCTTAATATCCAAGTCCAGAAAGTGCAACTCGGAAGCACTGATTTCAAACTCCAGTTGAATACCCCTATTATTCTGGTTTAAACGTTCAAAGAATGCACATAGGGAAGTAGTCTCCATCCCATATGAAGAATATATAGTCTATGTAGCGTTTCCATAATCGCAGTTGCGATGGGGGCCGTGTTCGCTCCCAGTAGGCCATAAATAATTTGGCCAAACTGGGAGCGAACTTGGCCCCCATCGCAACGCCGCAATTTTGTAAATAGAAACTGCCACCAAACCGGAAGTAATTGTGACTGGTTGCAAAAGTAAGGAGAGTCGTCAGAAACTCCTTCTGCAACAAGGGGAGGGAGTCGTCAGCATTAAGAAAATGCCGCACAGCCTCCAGTCCATGTTCGTGTGAGATGATGGTATACAAAGAGGACACGTCTGCTGTGGCCAAAAGGTATCCATCATCCCACACAAACTCCTCAAGAGTGGTAAGCACCTGAGTAGTATCCCTGAGGTAAGAAGTGGTGTTAATCACATACGGTTGTAAATATTCATCTACATACTTGCCTATCCTGGACGTGACCGAGTCAATCCCACTTATGATGGGACGTCCAGGGGGTTTGGTTAGATTTTTGTGGATTTTAGGCAAGTAGTAGATGACAGGGATTATAGGAATGGCTGGAATCAGATAAGCTCTTTCCTTTTCGTTTAAAATACCCAAACTGAAACCTTCATCCACCAATAACTTCAGATCAGCCTTATACTTACTGGTAGGATTAGATGCCAGTGGGATATAGGTGGAGCGGTCTGAGAGGAGTCTATTCATCTCTTGGATATGCTCACTCTTGTCCAAAAGGACAATAATACCCCCCTTATCCGCGTGTCGGACAATTAAGTCCTTCCTTTCACAAATCTGCTTAATGCCCAAACGAAGAGTGGAATCAGATTTGGACTTGGGGATTCTCAATTTTTCTTCGTCTTTTAAGACCATTTCCTTAAAAACTTCCAAAGACGAGGCTGTATTGGCAGGGGGGTTGAACAAAGAAGCGTTTGTTAGATTAGTATGCCTATTTTCCTTGTAGAAGCTGTGGTATCTGTCAGATCAACAGCTTCAGATCTAGGAGGTATATGCAGTTCCAGTCCACACACACGTAGATCTTTTGAAATTGACACTTGCAGATCTAAGTATGTTGTGTATTTGATCCAGTGTCCGTGTTCTAAACAATACATTGGAAAGACAAAAAGAGAACTGCACATTCGCCTTTTAGAACATGTTGGCAATATCAGATAGATGGATCATCAGTGTTGGCTCTCCACCATACTGCCGGGTGACCCACGATCCAAAGAGGAATGTTCAGCAGGAATGTTGCGGCTGCATTTCATTGTTTGTTCTGCTGACATACGAAGTTTTTACATGTGAGTGCATCCCTTTTTATTTATTAAAGTTATACATTGGTAATGCACTATGGGAGTGTTTCCCCTTTTTATTGCCATGGTTATACACTGGATATCCCTGTGACCTATGATTGGTTGTCCTCGGAGACTGGCTATTCCACTACATTGGAGGATCTCTCTTTCATATGAGCATTCAGCCACCTATAATCTAATGGCAAGAGCTATTTGGTAAGGAGCCATCTCTCACTATATTGTCTGGTGGATTAATTTCTACTCCTGGGCACACCTGATCTTCACCTTTCTTCATTTGTTTGGAGCTTTTCCTTTCCTGGGAATCTTTTTCAGCCAATACCTTCCTTTGTGGACTTTTTTAGTGTTAATTTTTGGACGGTATATGTTATCATACTTTGATTCAGTATAGGTGTTTGTCATTCATAATTTAGCACTACACCATTCTGTTTTTATTATTTTATTTGGAACTTGTACTATTGTTTCAGGTGTTAGCTGCTTCTCCTAAAGCGCAGTGTTTTTTCTGTTTTTATATATTTGGCTATTACTTCTGCCCGCAGAGCGTCTGAGTTGGCGGCGCTGTCCTGTCCGCCTTATTTGGTGATCCACATAGATAAATTGGTACTCAGACCTACTCCGTCTTTTCTCCCTAAGGTGTTGTCTGATTTCCATCTAAATGAAGACATTGTGTTGCCTTCACTCTGTCCTAAGCCTAAGCATCCCAATGAAATTGCTTTGCACTCTCTGGATGTTGTTCGGGAAATCAGGGTTTACTTGGTCACTGAGTCTTTAAGGAAATCAGATGCTCTTTGTCTATACTGAGGGATCTTGTAAAGGTTTGGCTGCGTCTGCTGTGACTATATCCAAATGGAATAGACAAACGGTTGTTGAGGCTTATTCATTGAATGGTAAGGTTTCTCCTTTTCCTGTGAAGGCGCGTTCTACTAGAGCGCTGAGTGCCTCTTGGGCTTTTCGCCATCAGGCCTCAGTAGTACAAGTTTGTAAGGCGGCGACCTGGTCGTCTGTGTACACATTTACAAAATTCTACAAGGTAGATTTGTTGGCATCTTCGGATGCATCCTTTGGCCGCAAGGTTTTGCAGGCTGCTGTTTGAAGAGACTCGTTTGTTTCACTTTAGGGGGTTTTTCTTTCATGGGTGAGCTCCTCCTGTTTCTGGTTGAGCTTCATGTTACCCAGTTGGCTAAGTTTAGCCTTTGGAGTTTACATCAACTATTTGGTTTGCGTTCTTCCCACCCCTCATGCCTACACTGCTTTGGGATGTCCCAATAATCTAAGAAACATAACAGCTGTGTCTGTCAATGGACGATGGAGAAAACTGGATTTTTGTAAGAACTTACCGTAAAATACTTTTCTCTGAAGTCCATTGACAGACGAAGCCCCCGCCCCTCTGATAGGGGGATGGTTTGAGTCTTCTCACTGCTTGCAACAAAACTGGTATGCTGGAGCAGGGTGTGTGGGGTTATGTCTATAGGGACAGCCCCCGTAGGCGTGGTAAACTTTTTTTCCTGCCTAGTACAACTCCTGTACGGGGCAGCATAACCCAATGGTCTTAAAAGCATAAGAGCTGCGTCTGTCAATGGACTTCAGAGAAAAGGATTTTATGGTAAGTTCTTACAAAAATCCAGTTATTTTGTGTTTTGGAAACATTGAGGCCAATTTTCAGTGCACTTTCTTGTTCCTTCTGTCCTCTGCTTTGGTTTTGTTGTGGGTTATCCTTAAGTCTGAGTTCACACATGCGAGTTGGATGAGTTTTTAATCCACATCCAATTCGTGTAACATGTGAGTGTGATCGGCTTTCAATGGAGCCAGTTCACATGTTTTAAAAAGGGTCTTGTGCATACATAGAGCAAATTTCTTTCCTGCAGTCACGGGTTCCAGGAAAGAAATTTGCTTGATTTTTTTCCCCCCATCCTGCTGGGCCATTTTATATAGTTACATAGTAGGTGAGGTTGAATAAAGACAATAGTCCATCCAGTTCAACCTGTGTAGGTGTGTGTGGCTGTAATCATCTCACATACCCCTGAATGTTCTGATCCTTGAGATGTAAGTCTAAGAGTCTTTTGAAAGCCACCATACTACCCGCAGAAACCACCTCTTGTGGTAGAGAATTCCACAATCTTGTTGCCCTAACAGTAAAGAACCCTCCTCATTGCCTGAGGTTAAAACGCTTCTCCTCTAATCGCATTGTATGCCCTCGAGTCCTCATGCAATCCCTTCGAATGAACAGCTTTTATTCGAAGCTGGGATCCCCATTAAGATATTTATAAATTGCTATCATGTCCCCCCTCAGACGTCTCTTCTCCAGGGAGAATAAATCGAGCGATTGTAGACGCTCTTCATAGTCAAGGTCCTCCAATCCCCTAATTAGTTTAGTTGCCCTTCTCTGGACTCTCTCCAGCTCCAACACATCCCTCCTGAGGACTGGCGACCAGAACTGGATGGAATACTCCAGATGCGGTCGGACCAGAGTTTTATAAAGTGGAAGGATTATAGTCTTATCTCTGGAATACATCCCTTTCTTTATGCATGCTAATGTTCTGCTGGCTTTGGCAGCTGCCGCTTGACATTGCATGCTGTTGCCTAATCTATCATCAACCAAGACTCCCAGATCCTTCTCCATTTTTGATTCCCCCAAGGGTTCCCCTCCTAACGTGTATTGTGTTTTTATGTTTTTAGTCCCCAAGTGCAAAACCTTACACTTCTCAACGTTAAACCTCATTTGCCATGTCGTTGCCCACTCTGTAATTTTGTCCAGGTCATTCTGTAGGATATCTGCTTCATGCTGTGCAGTTATTGCCCTGGCCAATTTTGTGTCCTCTGCAAAAACTGATATCGAACTCCTGATCCCGACCTCAATGTTGTTTATGAATAAATTGAACAAGTTTGGTCCCAAGACTGAGCCTTGGGGGACCCCGCTTACCACCTCAGACCAGTCTGAGTATGCGCTGTTTATTGCTACCCTTTGGACACGCCTTTTAAGCCAATTCCGTATCCAAGAGCAAACCCTGCTATCGATACCTGCAGACCTTATTTTATAAATGAAGCGCTTGTGGGGAACTGTATCAAACGCCTTAGCGAAATCCAAGTACACCACGTCCACTGGTCTGCCCCTATCTAGCTCACAGCTCACCTCCTCGTAGAATGTTAAGAGATTGGTTTGACAAGAACGCCCATTTGTAAACCGTGCTGATTACTGCTGATGATGTTGTTGTCTTTAGCAAACTCTACAATATAGTCCCTTATCATCCCCTCCAGAAGTTTACATACTATTGATGTCAAACTGACAGGCCTATAATTTCCCGGGATATGCCTCTGGCCCTTTTTGAATATCTGAATCACGTTCGCTTTCTTCCAATCCCCTGGTACATCTCCTGTCCTAATACTGTCGGCAAAGATCAGGAACAGTGGTCTCGATATAACTTTACTGAGTTCCTTGAGTACTCTCGGATGTATGCCATCCGGACCTGGTGATTTGTTTGTGTTAAGTTTATCCAGCCTTTCCCTGATTTCACCCTCTGTTAGCCATAGTGGCAAGTCCTGTGTATTACTACTAACCATACAGTCATGGTCAGTGTACCCCTCCGTTTCCTGTGTAAAGACTGACGAGAAAAAAGCATTCAGCACGGTTGCTTTTTCAGGGTCCTCTGTAACCATCCTCCCATCATTGTTAATTATGTGTGCAATATGCTCTGCCCTAGTTTTTTTGCTGTTGATATATTTAAAGAATTTCTTTGGGTTTTTTTTTTTTTTTAACTATCCTCTGCTATTTGTCTCTCAAAGTTGATTTTAGCCATCTTGATTTCTTGTTACTTTTCTTATTTGCCTCCTTGTATTGCTCGAAAGCCGATACTGTGCCCTCTGATTTATACTTCTTGAAGGCCAATTTTTTTCCCCTAATAAGTTTTTTGACGCTACGGTTTAGCCAGCCAGGTTTGGCTGTCTCTTCTAAATTTATTTCCCATAGGAATGCACTGCAAGATGCCTATGCTTAATATGTTCCTAAAGCATTCTCATTTTTCCTCTGTGGTCAGGGATCCCAGGGTTTGGTCCCAGTTTACCCTTTCCATCAATGAGTACAATTTTGGAAAGTTTGCCCTTCTGAAGTTTAGGGTTCTTATATTCCCCACTTGCCTTGTTATATTGTTATTTATACTAAATGTGATCATTCTGTGATCGCTAGAGCCCAGTTTGTCCTGGACTCCTACCTCTGAGATTAGGTCTGGGTCATTAGTGAGCAATAGATCCAGGACTACGTTTTCTCTGGTAGGGGAATCCACCAACTGTGACATGTAATTATCCAGTAAGGTTTCCGTGAATAGACGGGCCTTCTGTGAGTGTGTAGTCCCCTCTTCCCAGTCAATGTCGGGATAATTGAAGTCCCCCAATATGATGACTGATCCCAATTTTGCCACTTTACCCATTAGTGCTAAAAATTCCAGCTCTACCTCCTCCCCTTGGTTAGGTGGCCTATAGCAAACCCCCACAATTACTTTCCCCTTTTCTCCTTCCCTATGGAGTTCAACCCACACAGATTCTAAATCCATGCTCATCCCTTCCGTAATGTCACTCCTTTCTATCACCTTTATATTGTTCTTGACATAGAGACATACCCCTCCCCCTCTTTTTCCTACCCTGTCCTTCTGGTACACCGAATACCCTTGGATATTGGCCAGCCAGTCATGTGAGGGGTCGAACCAAGTCTCTGTTATTCCCACAAGGTCTATGTCCTCCTCATGTACTAACATTTCCAACTCATCCATTTTATTAGCTAGGCTCCTGGCATTAGCATATACCCCTCTTAGTTTTACGAAAGTTAAGCGCAATTGGCGGTTATGTTTATTCCTGTTTTGGTCTGAGATTTTCCCGCACAGTAACAGTAATTATTGCTAGAGGCTATAGAAGCTGCCAGCGATAACTAGAATAAAGTAAAATGGGAATGCTAATAAGGATGTAGTGAACACCCTTTAGTAACCTACCCACTCACTCGTAAATATACAGTAGACTAAAGAGTGGGGCTCTATGGCAAAAAAAACAGCATACAAGGAAAATTAGGCAAATAGAAAGAGTAGCCTAAAGCACCATTTCTGATGAGCCTCTGGGGAATGGTTACAAAAACATATCAACCTAAAATAGGTGTAGCAAAAAGTATCACATTTTATTGTTAATACAATATATGTAAATGCAACATGTAGAGAAATTTTATAAGAGGGAAAGGGGAGGAAAAACATAGCGGGGGGGAGGAAAATGAGAGGACAAAGGGAAAACATTGGAGGGTGGGTGGGACTTTGAATGAGACTCCTGCCTAGGGTCTCCATCCCTGTGTATACATGAGCATATAGAGCACATGGTGCTCAAAAATTGTTTGGGACTTTGTATGAGATGTGGCCAA